>NC_081349.1:65985933-66026459 GCF_029784015.1 Lycium ferocissimum
TTCAAAGGCATTTTGGTATTCGTCATTGTACTTGTTTCTTCGTACTTATTTCGGATATCTTCTGATCACCGTATTTCACGTTTAGCCACACATATTTCTTCAGATTTAATTTTTTCTGTGGGTCGTGCCATGTCTCACAGGCTGTGACGTTGTTTTTATCCGCTGCATCTTTAGGATATCTATTCGTTACATCTTGAGTGTTCTCTGTCTCGAGCCTTCCATATTTTGCAATGCACTTTCGTTGTATATATATATGCTTAAAGAGGGCACGACGGTGGCCCTATTCCCGTCATATGTTACCGTTGTCACTCTTAGAGGTCCGTCAGAGATTACGCGTGGGTTTGTATATAGTTGTCGTCCTATCGTGTATATATGACTTATGCTGGGGACGTTCCCATTCGTAGGGCGTGCCTCATTACTCGCGATATATATATATGTTTGGGATGTCGTATGTGGCTGCCTTGTTTCGCTTGCGTATATATAGTTGGGGCGTTCCCACATGTTATGATAGCCTTGCCACTTATATACGATGCTATCTCGTTGAAAGTTGTAACTCCCGTGAGACAAAGCCGCGTGGATAGTATATATATGCGAGCGCTGAGACGACGTGTTGCCTTTTTACATATAAGTTCCCTATTGTGTCGATTGTGAGCCGATTATAGAATAGTGTGTATACGAGTGTCCAAATTTCGGCACTAGTTGCGGCATTACGGTTGGTCGTGACACCGACAAGGTCAAGCACACACGAACGGGAACGTCCCAAAATACGAGTCATATGTACACAACTAAACAAAGAACTATACACAACCCACACATATGTCTACGTACCCCTAAGAGTATCAACAACATATGACGACGGACAGGCCCCGCCGTACCCCCGAGTAAACATATACATATATCGCCAGATTCGTACAAAAGTCTAGGCTCCGAACAACGGAGCACTCCAAGGTAGCCGGATAGAAATCCTAAGTCAGGATCACCGAAACGAGTATCCGTACCGCGGTACGAAACGCAGCCCCCCGAAGAAAGCGGGGCCGCAAGAAATACGTACCGAGTATATGAAACATGAAATATAGTAAACATCATACCGAAATAAGGAGGTAGAAAACTAGTATAATAATCGTAAAACCTCAAGGCTTGCCTTTGAAACATAAATCATGTGCGTCAACATCATACCCAACCTGTTATGGGACTTAATTACATAATTAGATAATCATCCTGTACATATGCATATATAACGTGTCCCGCCCCCAGCGAGGGACTCGGTAAATAAAATCATCACATACATGTACATATAATGCGTCCCGCCTCTAGTGAGGGACTCGTGAATAAAGTCATCATATGCCATCCCGACCGCCATCCCCGTGTTATCATATCATCATGTCATCATATCATCATATACATATATATAACGTGTCCCGCCCTCTAGCGAGGGACTCGGTGAATAATGCAATGTGAGCCGTGCACGAAAAAATGTCCCGGCCCGGACTCAGTTGAAAGATGTAATAACACTATGCGCACGAGCAGCAGTATTGAGTAACCATATGCATATAAATCATCTTTTGAGACTCAATAGATAAGTAGACTAATCAACGCTCGAGTATCAGGATACTAGTCATACTCAGTACTCTTGAATATCATTATGAACTATATCAAAATAAAGCCTTAGGGATCATAGCCATGTATCAAATTACTACGAGACAGCTTATAAAAGTTATAGTCATTAGTCATTATAGAGTTTTTCAGGAACAGAAACTTTCACGAATCATTTACTATCCGATCATCTAGAAAGCTCGAGGGCAGTAGCTTGACTATTTTAAGAATTCTAATATCAAGAAGTGAATAAGAATCATAATACATGCTCGGAACTTATGAATAGAATTACCCCAAGCTCATATCGTTTCATACTTACATCTAGGACATGCCAAAAGAAGAAAGGGTAGGCTTTACATACCTTTAGCGTTTACTCGCAACACAACACGTATACGCTGCCCAATAGTATCTTAACCTATATTAAGACGTCAAGAACTACAATTAAACGACGAAGAGATTCAAAACACATTCTAATGTTAGTAACTCCTTTCTAGACGATAAGACGACGTTTCGCTTATATTTAACCCAACTACATTCAACCAAGCCAACATCAATAATCATACGTTCAAGTACCAACCCGAGACTATTCAAACAAGACTCGAGAACACTCCGGACAGCCCACACAATATTCCAAATAGCCCACATTCACAATATTCGACAACAATCGACATACGACTATTACATATTCAAGTTACTCTTAATGATTCATAGTCGTAACATATTCATCTAACAACCTTACAATGGCCCAACCAACACATCACACAACATATAATCTTAATTACCATTAATCTTCAAAGCTCAACAACAACAACAACGACGCATTCTTTTCATTCAAATTCGTGAACTATATCAACAACCACACGTTAACAACATTATTCATATATATGCAAGAAACTATATTAACAACATACTAACTTCTACAAACAAAACGATTTCAACTCCAACTTGAACCATCAAATACTTTCATTTTCATCATAAAATCCATAACAACAACAACCAAGGTACCAAGTAAAATCAATTCACCATTTTCTCCTAAAATAGCCCCTACACGGCTTGACAAATACTTTCAACATCAACATACACAATTTTTATACATATCTACACATTACAACATGCTCAAACCACCTTAATAACGTGTAGAAGGAGATTAAACCTTACCTTAACACTTAGCTCCTCAACTTGGCTAGAATTTGTGCCTTGAATTTAATACTTGTTCTTGCTATCTAGGATCAATCCCACGTTGTTGTACACCTTCCAAGGATTGAAATACTTGAAGAAAATTATTTGGATCAAGATCATAAACTTGAAGAAATCGCCCATAGGCCGTGGCTTTCAAGAACTTCCATGGCATGTTTATGGTTTCTTTTCAACTAAGATATGAAGATAAATAGGTAGAACACTTTAGGACTTGATTGGCCATGGAAATCATTATTTTTCTCAAGATCGTGGCCGTGAGCCTCTCATGGCCGAGTTCTCTCCCTTGAATTCCATTTTGTGGATGAAAAATGAATAGCTAGTCATCTTTTCTATTTATTTATGACCTCCATAGTGGTGACACATGTCCAACCCTTGACATGTGTCCCATTATCCTTTATGGACCAATCATATCCAACCATGTGTTGTGGGGCCCACTTAATGGTCTAATTAGGCTAATTAATCATAATTAATCACTAATCCCCACTTAATAATTTAATCATGGTTTATTAATCCCTAATCTCCATTAATATTTCCATTCCAATTAAAATTTATAAGCAATTCGTGCACTAATAAAAATCGGGGATTAACACTCCTTGTCTCGTATCCATAAATAATCTTGTCCTTGGACTTATGCCGATTAGCTTACGAATAATCCGTCATATAAAAATACGGGATATAACATCCTTCCCCCCTTTAGAACATTCGTCCTCGAATGTTAAACTGGTCTCATAAGGTCTTATAAAATTTCGGGGAAGTCTCCTTCATTGTTATAGCATGTAGTCTCATCTACCAATCAAGTGAAGAATTTAGGTTACCTGTAGGCATAGGGAACAAGTAAAGATACTCATTCTTTATCTTCTCTTCAGCTTCCCAAGTCATCGTTTCCCGATTATTGTTTCGTCACAATACCTTAACGGAAGCCACATCCTTAGTACGCAACCTCTTAACTTGCCGATCAAGTATAGCTATAGGGTTTTTCTTATTAGACAACTCCTCCGTTACCTGGATATCATCCACGGGGAATACTCTAAAAGGGTCACCAATACCTTTGCGAAGCATTGACACATGAAAGACTGGATGTACTGCTTCCAAATCAAATGGTAGGTCCAACTCATAGGCAACCTTGCCTACCCTATGAATAATCTGATAAGGCCCAATATATCTCGGGCTAAGCTTCCCTCTCTTACCGAATCTTATTACACCCTTCATGGGTGACACCTTCAAGAATACCCGATCACCAATTTGGAACTCTAAGTGTCGACGTCGATTATCTGCATATGACTTCTGTCGACTCTGGGCTGTTAATAACCTTTCCCCGAATGAGTTTCACTTTATCAACTCGTTTGTCAATCATATCCGGGTTAATTAATTTAGTTTCACCAACATCAAACCAGCCAATAGGTGACCTGCACTTTCTGCCATATAGAGCCTCATACGATGCCATTTGGATGCTAGAATGGTAGCTATTATTGTAAGCAAACTCAACAAGTGGCAGATGATCATCCCAGCTACCTCTGAAATCGATAACACAGGCCCGCAACATATCTTCTAGCGTCTGAATAGTACGCTCGGCCGTCCGTCGTAGTCCGAGGGTGAAATGTCGTACTAAGACTCACCGTGTCCCCAATCCTTCCCCGGAATGATCTCCCGAAGCTAACCGTAAACCGAGCACCTCCGTCCGATATAATAGATGTGGGAACTCCATAAAGTCTTACAATCTCCTTAATGTATAACTTTGCATAGTCTCTCACCGAATAAGTAGTCCCGACGGAGAAAATGGGCCGATTTTGTCGGCCTTATCCGCAATAACCCGTATAGAGTCATATTTTCGTGGAGTGCGAGGTAAGCTTGTAATGAAGTCCATATTCTGGAACCTTTAGCCTCATACATTACTTCTCGACTTCTTTAAAAGACTTTAACTGTCACTCTACTTTTTAGCTCTTAATCTCTATCCTTAGAGTTAGTTATCGAGTAGCGATGAAGTTCCCTCATATAATAGCTTTACATAGCCGCTCTGTGCTTTAACTATCATCAGCTGGTATAATTCTGACACATTTTTGATTTGACATATAAGTTCACTGTCATCAGTAACCAGCTTGTTCTGCTCGTCTCACTTAAACCATTCTATAATTCCCTTAACCCAACTTGTAACATTCCAGGCCCATTATCTCGTGTCATTTCTTTAACTTTAATTCAAATTCTTCTATTGCCCCTTTGTTCAGATTTTGCTCTTAACTTTCCTGTTACACATTATGTTGCAATCTTTACAAGAATATGCGAAGGTGCTCAAATTAGCCCAAGAAATACCTTAGCGTCGCTTCATTAATCCTTATGTTTTACCTTGTCTTCTCCTCTCTTATCTTACAACCGGTATCGGAATAGATCTTTAGTTCCCCCATGGCCATGTCCTGTTTGCCCTCAGTACTAATTCTATCTCGGTAATTTGCCTTAAACCATCTTTACATCTTTCTGTAATGTACCCAAAATATCATAACTGCATTATCATTATTGAGTCCTTACTCCTCTTATCAATTACTCACTCACTTGGTCTTACGCTTAACATACAAATATTCATAGGTTGCATAACCATTCTTGTACAATTTTTATAAGGTATATTCAATCTTAGACATAGTCTTTCCGTCTCCTGGTTCATTCTGCTTTACATATTTCATTCATACTAAACTCGCTCGTCCTATTTTATCATACTTCTTTCCCTTCCCTTATTCACTCTTTGACTTTCTCATTTCCTACCATAGGAGATTTTCTATTCCCTCTTCTTTGTTACTTACAAGTTGCAATATCATTAGCGAACAACTCTATAGCCAACATCTTGGCCTTTAATCCAAAGATAGCATCGCTATCCTTCATAATATCTCTTAAGTTATTCAATACCATTCTCTTGTCATACTCTTTTTCTTTATACACATCCACTTTCTAACATCATGTCATTCAAGGTCTCTACAAAAAACTTCTTAACACTGCCTCAAATACCATCCTGACTTCTATCCATTTATTGCTGGCTTTTAGATCTTACTATCTTGTCTCAGCAAGGGATCTTACCTGAAGCTCAAGCATCTATATCAAATATATCGCAGTGCCAATTGTCTCCATCTTGCACTTGCATAATCCGTTTGTATTCTACTCTATGTCCCTATTTCCAACCTCAAATTCATCCAATCTCTTTTTCCAATCCACTTGGTACTGTACCATATCCATATCTTTCTTTATAATCTATAACTTGATTATTCACGTACGAAACCTTAACAAAATCACGAAGCGACGAGAACCTTTCTATATATAGTACAAAATCTCATCTGATAATCTGTACTCGAGTAATGCAACCAATGTAGCAACTCATTCAGGCCACATTCCACTTACTCCCATCAATAATTAATTAGTACTTGTAGTCGTTCCAATCTCAATTAGATAACACCTATATCCTGATGATAAGTGTCCAAAGTCCTCTCGTAACATTATCTCTATCCCAACCTGTATCATCTGTTTCCTTTAATAGGTTTACAATACATCATTTTGTTCAAGCCTACAGCCCTTGTCCTTTAAGGATTCCACTATTTCCGAGGTGAAGTCGTGTACCCGCGGCACTCCTTTATGCCTCGTGCCCTTTTATCCTTATTGTGTACCCTGTACCGACTTCTAACTTATTCAAAACCATATCAAGTTTATCTTAACGATAGCCTTATCTTATTACCTTGTCGGTCGTACTACACCTTTAAGTTCATAACTATATATTCCCCTTTCATTCCATACTCGTACTCAATTAATTACGTCTATCTTGGGTGCTTCCGTTAGAATTCCCTTATCATTTCTCCCGTCTATGTCTATCTTTTATTCTAGGCACGAGAAATCTTATGCTACCTCTGTATCTTTCGGAAAAAATCACTTCTGCATAATCCCTTTCTCATTTTCGAAACGTATTCTGTTCACCCATGTTTATTCGAATCATACCGGTCATTTTTCTAGCACTCATTCTACCTCGTTACTCATCTTTTTATAACTTGGTCTTCCACAGTTCCGTCACTTTTAGTACTCGTATCCTTGGCTACACATGTCATGACCTATTGCTACGCTGTTATCTCGCTTTCTTCTTATTTCCTCCTTTCAGTTACTCTTTCTTTCCTTGTGCTCGCTATCATTTTCGTTATCATATAACCTTTATTCGAAACTTTGCCTGCAGAACTTGATAAGTCTTTCTTATTCATTCTACAGCTCGCTTTTATACCTTAGTCACATAGATCACGTCATATCTTTTAGTCACTTCCCCACTAGGTTTTACTCATCTTCGTAACAATCCTTATTATATTCACATTATATCCTGTTCGTATTCGATCCCATAATGTAACACTTCTTAACCTCTTACACTTCCTGATCAATCTTATCCTTAATATCTCACAAGCTGTCTTTTTAGTACATTTATATCCGTCACAATTCTTTTTCCTCTGTGCTCTTGTCTTAATCACACTATTACTTCTTTTAATTATAAACTCGTCGTAATCTATCCCTTCTTATCAATTCAGTCGGTACCTTAATATAACTCTCTATCAAGGTTTGCCAACCTTTTCTAAATCATCTCTTAGTACCTCAAGCCCTTTCCTTTCCAAATCCTTTTTACCATATCAATATCGACCTCCTAATTACTATTACCATCAATTCAGCAGTTAACTTATTTCTCGAGGTCAGCCATACTCGCAACTTAGTCAGATCCTATCATTACTATTGGTACAACCTTTCAAGTCATATCACAAACCTATGTCTCACTCTCTTTTTATTTCTAGGAAGATTTTGGCGGAGTTTCCTCTGTATTCCTTACCGTCTCGAAACCTGCACGCAGGAAATACCAACAAGGCTCCCACAAAATACATATATATATATATATATATATATATATATATCATATTACAGCCACACAAGGCTCCTAATATCAACAACAGTACGATAATGATGAACTTACCTCGTGTGTTCTTGTTCAACTCAAACTGCACCTTTTACACTTTTCTGTTTACTTTCCCTTTCACTCTTCAACTTTACATTTCAATCGTACTTCAATAATTTACCCGACATATATCTTTCGTACCTTTGTTTACTTGCGTGCTTTGTAACTTCCAATATCGTCAGTCACCTTCTTCTGTCGATGTCGTTCTTCTGCTGAAATCAAGGGTTAGTATAAGGAATCTCATTTCCTATGGCTTGGCTCTATCGGACGATCTTAGATATGAAAGAAAGGTAACATCCTAAATGTCCCGTAGCCTCCGTTTATAGATGTGGTGCACAACACACCGATAAACAAGACTCTACTAGACACGGTCTGTAGACACTCCGAGGATGAACTGCTCTGATACCACTTTTGTCATGACCCAACCCCGTAGGCCGTGACTAGTGCCCGAGCTGGACACTCGTATACACACCTGTTAGCTATAATCAGTCTACAACTAGCATGATAAGGAATTCATATATAAAAGGCAAGACGTCGTCTCAAAACTGTCACATATATATATATATCAAGACAACCTGTCTCCTGTGGAGTCACAACTACCAACAGATAACATTGTACATAAGTCGGCAAGGCTATCATAACATGTGGGAACGCCCCAACTATATATACGCAAGCTGACAAAGCTGTCACTACGAATGGGAACGTCCCAAAACATGAGTCATACAGACACAACTGAACATCAACTATACACAACCCACACATATGTCTACAGACCTCTAAGAGTATCAACAGTAACATATGACGGGACAGGGCCCTGCCGTACCCCGAGTAAACATATACATATATCGAGTATCCGTGCCAAAAGTCTAGGCTCGGAACAACGGAGCACTCCAAGGTAGGCCGGATAGAAATCCTAAGCTGGCGGATCACCGAAGCGAGTATCTGTACCTGCGGGCATGAAACGCAGCCCCCCGAAGAAAGGGGGTCAGTACGGAATATGTACTGAGCATGTAAAACATGAAATATAGTAAACAGGATCATACTGAAATAAGGAGTGTAGAAAACTAGTATAATAACCAGAAAACCACAAGGCTTGCCTTTGAAACATAAATCATGTGTGTCAACATCATACCCAACCTGTTATGGGACTTAATTACATAATTAGATAATCATCCTGTACATATGCATATATAACGTGTCCCGGCCCTTTAGTGAGGGACTCGGTAAATAAAATCATCATATACATGTACATATAACGTGTCCCGGCCCTCTAGTGAGGGACTCGGTGAATAAAGTCATCATATGCCATCCTGGCCACCATCCCCGTATCATCATATCATCATGTCATCATATCATCATATATATATATATATATACATATAACGTGTCCCGGCCCTCTAGTGAGGGACTCGGTGAATAATGCGAGCCGGCGTGCACGAAAACATGTCCCGGCCCGGGACTCTGAAAGATGTAATAACAAAGTATGCACGAGCGTAGTAATGAGTAACCATATGCATATAAATCATCTTTTGAGACTCAATAGATAAGTAGACTAATCAACGCTCGAGTATCGTGATACTAGTCATACTCAGTACTCTTGAATATCATTATGAACTATATCAAAATAAAGCCTCAGGGATCATAGCCATGTATCAAATTAATACGAGATAGCTTATAAAAGTTATAGTCATTAGTCATTATAGAGTTTTTCAGGAACATAAACTTTCATGAATCATTTACTATCCGATCATATAGAAAGCTCGAGGCGTAGCTTGACTATTTTAAGAATTCTAATATCAAGAAGTTGAATAAGAATTATAATATATGCTCGGAACTTATGAATAGAATTACCCCAAGCTCATATCGTTTCATACTTACATCTAGGACATGTCAAAAGAAGAAAGGGTAGGCTTTACATACCTTTAGCGTTTACTCGCAACACAACACGTATACGCTGCCCAATAGTATCTCAACCTATATTAAGACGTCAAGAACTACGATTAAACGACGAAGAGATTCAAAATGCATTCTAATGTTAGTAACTCCTTTCTAGACGATAAGACGACGTTTCGCTTATATTTAACCCAACTACATTCAACCAAGCCAACATCAATAATCATATGTTCAAGTACCAACCCGAGACTATTCAAACAAGACTCGAGAACACTCCGGACAGCCCACACAAAATTCCAAACAGCCCACATTCACAATATTCGACAACAATCGACATGCAACTATTACATATTCAAGTTACTCTTAATGATTCATAGTCGTAACATTTTCATCTAACAACCTTACAATGGCCCAACCAACACATCACACAACATATAATCTTAATTACCATTAATCTTCAAAGCTCAACAACAACAACAACGACGCATTCTTTTCATTCAAATTCGTGAACTATATCAACAACCACACGTTAATAACATTATTCATATAAATGCAAGAAACTATATTAACAACATACTAACTTCTACAACAGCCCACAAACGATTTCAACTCCAACTTGAACCATCAAATACTTTCATTTTCATCATAAAATCCATAACAACAACAACCAAGGTACCAAGTAAAATCAATTCACTATTTTCTCCTAAAACAGCCCCTACACGGCTTGGACAGCTTTCCAACATCAACATACACAATTTTTATACATATCTACACATTACAACATGCTCAAACCACCCTTAATACATGTAGAAGGAGATTAAACCTTACCTTAACACTTGACTCCTCAACTTGGCTAGAATTTGTGCCTTGAATTTAATACTTGTTCTTGCTATCTAGGATCAATCCCATGTTGTTGTACACCTTCCAAGGGATTGAAATACTTGAAGAAAATTATTTGGATCAAGATCATAAACTTGCAAGAAATCAGCCATGGCCGTGGGCTTTCAAGAACTTCCATGGCATGTTTATGGTTTCTTTTTCAACTAAGACATGAAGATAAATAGGTAGAACACTTTAGGACTAGATTGGACATGGAAATAATTATTTTTCTCAAGATCAGCCATGGCCGTGAGCTGCCATGGCTGAGTTCTCTCCATTGAATTCCATTTTGTGGATGGAAAATGAATGGCTAGTCATCTTTTCTATTTATATATGACCTCCATAGTGGTGACACATGTCCAACCCTTGACATATGTTCCATTATCCTTTATGGACCAATCATATCCATCCATGTGTTGTGGGGCCCACTTAATGGTCTAATTAGGCTAATTAATCATAATTAATCACTAATCCCCACTTAATAATTTAATCATGGTTTATTAATCCCTAATCTCCATTAATATTTCCATGCCAATTAAAATTTATAAGCAATTCGTGCACTAATAAAAATCGGGGATTAACACTCTTTGTCTCGTATCCATGAATAATCTTGTCCTTGGACTTATGCCGATTAGCTTACAAATAATCCGTCGTATAAAAATACGGGATATAACATGTACCCCATACATTGCTAAGAAATTTGGTATAGAACCAGAAAAGTTATGTGAACCTTTCGAAGTGTCCACTCTAGTTGGGGAATCAGTTATAGCTAGACGTATCTATAGGAGCTGTCTAGTCAAAGTGTATCATCGCTTTACTGTAGCAGACTTAGTAGAATTGGAGATGGTCGATTTTGATGCAATCATGGGCATGAATTGTTTAGAGTCTTGTATGCCACAGTGGGTTGTAGGACCAAGATAGTAAGTTTTGAATTTCCTGGTGAACCAATCTTAGAATGGAAGGGTGATGCAGTAGCACCTAAGGTTAGGTTTATTTCCTATCTTAAAGCCAGAAAGACGATCTCTAAAGGTGTATATCTATCATCTAGTTCAAGTTAGGGATGCAGATGCTCAAACCCCCACTCTCCAATCCGTACCAATTGTAAATGAGTTCCCAGAAGTGTTCCCTGAGGATCTTCCCGGAGTCCCCCCTGATAGGGAGATTGACTTTGGAATTGATCTACTTCCCGGCACTAAGCCGATATCTATTCCGCCTTATAGAATGGCTCCAACAGAGTTGAAGGAGTTAAAAGCCCAGTTGAAAGGTCTTCTAGATAAGGGATTTATAAGGCCAAGTGTCTCACCTTGGGGCGCACCGGTCTTGTTTGTCCGAAAGAAGGATTGGTCTCTGCGTATGTGTATTTACTATCCTCAGTTGAATAAAGTCACCATCAAGAACAAATACCCTCTTCCCAGAATAGATGATTTATTCGATCAACTTCAGGGTGCCTAATGCTATACCCTCAGATCAGGGTACCATCAGTTGACGGTTAAGAAAGTTGACATTCTTAAAACAGCTTTCGGGACTCGTTATGGGCATTTTGAATTTTTGGTAATGTCGTTAGGTTTGACGAATGCACCAACAACTTTCATGGACCTTATGAATAAGGTCTTCAAACCTTATCTTGATTTGTTCGTTATTGTGTTTATTGATGATATCCTGATTTATTCCCGTAGCGAGACTGACCATGCAGAACATCTCAGAATCGTGTTGCAGACACTGCAGGATCGCAAGCTGTATGCGAAATTTTTTAAGTGTGAATTCTAGTTGAAATCGGTAGCATTTTTGGGCCATGTCATCACAGGCGAAGGCGTGAAAGTGGATTTTCAGAAAATAGAGGCAGTGAAGAATTGGCCTAGACCTACCTCAGTATCCGATGTAAGAGGTTTCTTGGGTCTAGCAGGCTATTATAGGCATTTTGTAAAGGGATTTTCCTCTATCTCGTCCCCTTTGACTAGACTGACTCAGAAGAAGGTCAAGTTTCAGTGGTCAGATGCTTGCGAGAAAAGTTTTGAGGAGTTGAAGAAGAGATTGACTTCAGCTCCAGTCTTGACACTACCAGAGGGAACCGAAGGGTTCGTGGTGTATTGTGATGCCCCAGGAGTTGGTCTTGGATGTGTTTTAATGTAGCATGGTAAGGTTATATCTTATGCGTCCAGATAACTCTAGCCCCACTAGAAGAATTATCCGACTCATGACCTTGAGTTAGCAGCCAAGGTATTCGCGCTAAAGATCTAGCGCCATTATTTGTATGGAGTGAATGTTGATATTTTCACAGATCACAAGAGTCTTCAGTATATGTTCTAGTAAAGGGAGCTGAATCTTAGACAGAGAAGATGGCTTGAATTGCTTAAGGATTATGATGTTGATATCCTCTATCATCCGGGGATAGCAAATATTGTAGCCGATGCTCTCAGTCGGCGTTCTATGGGAAGCTTAGCTCATGTTGAGATAGACAAGCGAACTATGACAAAGGAAGTCCACAGCTTAGCAAAATAGGAGTTCGACTTCTTGACTCCGAAGATGGTGGCGTTGTTGTTTAGAACAGGGCTGAATCCTCCTTGGTAGCCGAGGTGAAGGAAAAAAAGTTTAGTGATCCCTAGCTATTACAGCTGAAGGAGGGAATTCGAAAACACAAGACTACGGCCTTTGAACAAGGGGGAGATGATGGTACTTTGAGGTACAGAGGCAGACTATGCGTTCCAGACATAGATGGGCTCAAAGATCGGATTATGTCTGAAGCCCACAATGTGTATTCTATTCACCCAGGTTCCACAAAGATGTATCATGATCTTAAGAAGATTTATTGGTAGAATGACATGAAAAAGAACGTAGCAGATTTTGTAGCTAAGTGTCCAAATTGCCAGCAAGTGAAAGCCGAACACCAGAGGCCTGGTGGGTTGGCTCAGAACATAGACATTCCCGTCTGGAAATGGGAGATGATAAACATGGATTTCATAACAGGTTTACCTCGCTCTTGTTACACCCCGTAGTTTCGTATGTTGAGATTCGAGCTACCTTTCAGGAGGTATATGAGATTATATGCACTTATCTTATAGTTATGAGGGTTTAAGTTCGTATAATAAGCTATGGAAGGATTGGAGGACAAGTGATTTAAGGAAATTAAGTTTGTTGGAACTTTAGAGAATATATGAATGGCAATTTTGGCCCAACTTGGAGGAAGAATATCTTTTAGTATATATGAAGTTTTTAAGCAAAGAAAAAACCTAAAGTGACTTTCATGAAGTGTAGTTTCCAACACAACAAACCGCGCGTCGATTGGACATCAGAATAGAGAATTATGAGCATTTTAAGGTGGGCTGTCAGAGTAGGGAATTAATCCTGCGCGAACGCGCCTGACGGTGGCCCGAACGCGCAGAGAAGGACCCAGCAACCCAGCGCGAACGCGCCTCAAGGCAGCACGATTGCGCTAAGTAATTTTTGAGTCGGTGCTAACCGACTCTAGCCAAGTATAAAAAGGGGGTCTACCCCCTTATTTTTAGACCAAATACTCCCTAAAAGTTCCCAAATATTCTGAAGAGTTCCCCCAACTTCCGTCCACTAAATTTTACCGCGAATTAAGTGAAATCTCCGAATTTAGGTCCGAACAGCGTATAGTAGTGATTATAATATGGTATTGCGGTGAAACTTGGCTTGGATTCAAGGTGATAATTGAAGATATTGCAGTTCTAGCGGGTGAAAGGTATGAATCTTTCCTTAGTAATATTGAATTAAGCTTATTTATAGAGGAAAAACTATTAAATGATCGTCTAATGAATTTGTTAGTTGAGAAATTTGGAAAACATCGTGTAGGATGTTTTATGGAATATATTGGTATGGATAATGGTGTTGTTGATGCTGGTACTGTTGTTGTTGTTGTTGTTGTTGGTTATGGTATTGTGATTTTGGGATAGGCATATAAACAGGGGAGATGCTGCCCGAATTTCAGCAGATTCTAAAAGGATTTTAATTAAAGGCTTGAGACAACTGTATGATGGTGAGCCTAACAATAGTATGAATAGTTTTATATGTAGATTACGAGACTACGAACATTTGTAAACAGATTGCAAGACCGGAGGCAGGTTGGAAAGTCGAGAAGTGAGTTTCTAGGTATGTTAAGGCTAAACCTTTCTTTCTTAAGGTATGATTCCTTTGTTGTGAACCTATACATGATATCCTCAATAACTTTATTTCTAAAATACCAAAGCTCACAGTTCCTGATGTTCCTGTGATATCATTGAGCTTGTTTCATGGCTATTGATGTTATTCATTGATGTTGATCTCACCTTATGATTTTGTTCCTTCAAGGTGAGATGTGTTCATGATGATGGTTTCATAATAATAATCCCACGAGTTTAGGAACAGGTTCTTAAGGAATGTTTTATAGGACATGAATAGAGTGCTAGTAGAGGATCTCTTATAAGGTATTTTAATGTTCGAAGAGAAGTTTATGTTGTATCTTAGGACTTGGTTGATGTTTAGTCAAGCGGGAAGAAGTACTAATGGCCTGAGCTGTGCTTATAAGTCTTATGTGATTATGTAGACCCTACGAGTTAAGTGATGACTATGAAAAGTGCATAGAGATTACTTGTAGAAGTTTGGTTATGATGTCGATTATAATTACCACTGGTCTACGACCAATCGGTCAGATGTTACCATCGGGCTGCGGTCGGTTGGGCAGATATGTGTTTACTGCTGGTCTCTGACCAGTTGGGCAGCTATGTATTTACCACCATGCTACTACTGGTTGGGCAGTTATTACCGCCGAGCTACGACCAGTCGAGCAGTTACTACTGATCAGTCGGGCATTTGCGCTCTACTGTCAGGCGATAATCGGACGGGCAATTACCACCGTGCTATGGACGGTCGGGAAGTTACCACTGATCAGTTGAGCAGTTAGCACCAGGACGATAAGTAAGTTAGAGACATAGTACCAAATAGAGATGTAGTTAAAGAGATGAGAGTATTAAGAGACATGCGTACTAGATTTTCATTGGTGAGTCAGAAATGCCAGTTGGACTCTTATCCTTCTTCTTGCAGTATATATTTATTATATTACATTTTCGCCTTACATACTCGGTACATTATTCGTACTGACGTCCTTTCTTGTGGACGCTGCGTTCATGCCCGCAGGTGTAGACAGACGGGACGAGGATCTTCCGCAGTAGGCTGCTTTCAGGTACTAGTTTTGATTGGTGGGCTCCACTTCTTCCTGGAGCATTGCCAAGTCTGGGTTGTATATGTATTTTGTGTTAAGGGTATGACGGGGGCCCTGTCCCGACTTATGCACTTCAGTCATGTTCATAAAGGCTTTGCAAACAAATTCCTATGTACAGCTTAGTTATGTTTTGTTAGTGGATATGTTGACGTCGTAGGCCTATTGTACCTATACTTATGCATGATATTATATTCATAGTTGACCTTCTTGGCCTTATCTTGCCATTGGAGACATAGATGATGCGAGTTACAGTTTGGTTCGCTCGGCCCTGTAAGGTGCCGGGTGCCAATCAAGCCTCACCGAGGTTAGGGTGTGACAACTCTTTTCGAAAGCATGATTTGATTTGGGTGATTGTAGATCGACTTACCAAGTCAGCTCACTTCTTACCAGTGAAGACTACAGATTCAGCAGAAGATTATTCCAAGTTATATATTCAGGAAATCGTCCGATTGCATGGGACTCCTTTGTCTATCATTTCAAATCGTGGTGCTCAGTTTACGACGAACTTTTGGAAATCCTTTAAAAAAGGATTGGGCACAAGGGTGAACCTCAAAGACAGCTTTTAATCCTCAGATAGATGGCCAGGCAGAGCGTACTATTCAGACTCTTGAGGACATATTGAGAGCATGGGTCCTAGATTTCAAAGGTAATTGAGATGACCATTTGCCTCTCATTGAGTTTGCTTATAATAACAGTTACCACTCTAGTATCCAGATGGCATCGTTTGAGGCCTTGTATGAGGGGAGATGTAGGTCGCCAATTGGTTGGTTTGAGGTTGGTGAAGCAGAGGTGATATTGTTAGGGCCAGACTTGGTCTATCAGGCTATAGAGAAAGTCAAGTTGATTCAAGAGCATTTGAAGACAGCTTAGAGTCGCCAAAAGTCTTATTCGGACGTGTGGCGTAGATACTTGGAGTTCCAAGTTGATGATTGGGTGTTTTACGAAAGTTTCGCCTATGAAAGGCGTTATGAGATTTGGGAAGAAGGGGAAGCTTAGTCCCCGCTATATTGGGCCATAAAGAATCCTGCGAAGGATCAGGCAAGTGGCCTATATTGGGCCAAAAGTTGGTTGTTGTACACTAAGTATTTCATGTGTCTATGTTGAAGAAGTTCATGGTAGACCCGTCTCTGGTTGTTCCTACAGAAATCACAGGGGTTAAAAATAGCCTGTCTTATGAAGAGATCCCGGTGGCTATTCTTGATCGTCAAATCCGCAAGTTGAGAACTAAAGAGATTGCTTCAGTGAAAGTACTATAGAGAAATCAGAAAGTTGAAAAGGCTACGTGGGAGGCCAAAGAGGACATGAAGTCCAGATAGCCCAATCTCTTTGAAGAGCAGGCAAAAAATATTGAGGGTACCTAACCTTTTCATTCAGATCCTTATAGTATAATCTCCATGTTTTCAATATTCAGTCAGTCCAGTATTCAATCAGCTCAGTATTCAGTCAGTTCAGTAGACATTCAGTTCAGTAATCATGTAATCATTCAGTTCAGTAAGCATGTGTTCACGTCAGTTTAGTGATCACGTGCCTTAGCTAATCAGTTTCATGTATCTGAGTTACAGAGTAAACTCTACCAAGCTTCCGTAAAGTATCCGAATTAGCCGCGATTATAACCAAGACCATTATTCGAGGATGAATGATCCCAAGGGGGAGATAATGTTACACCCCGTATCTTAGAACTAAGGTTAGACTCGTATCGTTAGAGTTTTAGTGGAAGAACAGAAGGTTTGAACGTTTTTCGAAAATGGTTGACAAGCCTACTTCGGGAAATCATAACCCCTTGATTAGGTCAAAATTTTGGAAAGTACCCTTAATGAAAGTTGTAGTACGTAGAAATAGCTTTCCAACCATATATGGAATAGGCCTATCAGAGATCAGATCAGGGAGATATGATCGTCTCAAGATGATGACAAATAGTAAGGCGCTTAAGATTCGATAGAATCGGCTTAGTTTTCGATACATCTTCCTTCCATCCCAATTTTGTGAAAATCAATTGAGGATTTGAGAACACTTAAAACATAAAAGTTTTAGATCTTTGAAATACCTTTCCAATGATATGTTGGGGAGGCTGAACGGAACTTTTTTCTAGGAGTTATGGCCATTTTACCGAATGCTGTCAGAAATGGCCTAGGGCGACGCCCCGGGCTCCACGCCAAGCCAAAATCACTTAAAAATGTAATTTTCATCAGGTCCTGTAATATAGGCCTAGTGTGCTGCCTTGGGCGATGCCCGGGGCGACGCATTACGCCTGAAATGCCTTTTTTTTTCGAATTTTATATGTACCCAACTCCGAAAAACTTTTCCCACTTCATTCTAAACCGTCTTTTTGGAGAGAAAACACCCTAGGGCTTCCACAAAGCATCCAAGGTGAGTTTCTACTCAAACCCCATTGATTATTACATCAATCTAACAAAGATTAACGCTAGAATTCCCATCTATTCTATAGATTATTGATTGAATCTTCGTCTTGGATAAAAGAACCCTAGAATCTGAATTCAAGAGGATTGAACTTCAAAAAGGTAATACTTCTACTCTCTAATCACTTATAGTTGTGAATTGATGAGTTCTTTGGAGAATAGTAAATGGGTTTGATAGAAAGTATCATATGAACTATGCTAGGGTTTTGGATTATTAACTAGGATTGTTGTAGTCATATGGGTGATGAAGAATGATGTTACTTTCATCAAATTGAGATTCTAAAATCACCTAGAAGTAATAGAACGGGAATTGGGTGAAGAAAACACCATTAATGAAGGTTGTGGAGCTTTATGCCCACTAAGTGTTTGATAAAATGCTTAGGTGACCAAAGCATGAATATTATTGCTAATATGGAATCCCTTTGACTTGTGTTGCTATAGATTAAAGTTGAAAGGGTTGACGAACTTTGTATCACACTCAAAGGTCAGAATTAAGGTATGTGAGGCTAACTCTCTACATTTGGGAATGTTAATGATTCTCCCTACGCCACGTTCATTTACAACGTTACTAATTGCCTCAGAAATATAGTTAAGCTTAGTTCCTTGAATAGTTGCAGAACTTCTATTCTCTAGTTTCATAATACATTCATGACTTTCATTCTGCTCAGTACGTAATCAATATAGACTTGTGTTTGATACCCATGAGTCTCAGTCTAGAATACTCAACATATTTATAAATAGTAAAGCTTTAGTTCTCATAATCAATTCATGAATACATGTATGAGTGAATCATTGCCCAGTATGTCAGTGTTGTATCTTTCAGCATGATTCTCAGTTCTTTTATGTAAATTGTTTAATGATGATCACCTGTGTTATTGGGCCTAAGGCCGAAGTTATGTATACGTATACTTGGGCCTGAGGCTGCAATTTGTGGACATATATATTGGGCCAGAGGCCGCAGATTATTTACTCAGATAAACAGGTAGTTCGTCATTCAGAATAAGGAGTATTCATATCTTTACTTTCTTATTTCTGTTCAGTTATCAGTTATCAGTTCAGTTTCAGTTTCAGTATTTACAGTTCTTTCTTTCAGTTGCTTTACATACCAATGCAATTCAAATGTATTGACGTCCCCTTTTATTGCCCGGGGGCCTGCATTTCATGATGCAGGTAATGATTTACAGGTTGACGATTCAGAGCGCTAGGATTATCGTACCAGCTATTTGGTGAGCCCCAGTTCCCTCGGGGTGTTATCACACTTTACAGTCTTTTCAGTATTTCTAGTTAGTCAGGTATGCCGGGGGCCTTGTCTCGGTAAACAGTCAGACTTTATAATTCTTAGAGGCTTTATAGACTATAGTTGCAGTCAGTCAGATGTTTAGCAGGCTTTTGTGTTAGCCTTGTTGGCTACTTATTCAAACTTTCGGGCTTATTCAGTATTTCTGCATTTATGATATTCAGACAGACTTTTAGTAGATCAGCATATGTTAGTATGTTTTGATGTCACATGTTGATTTAACAAGCTAATTGGTTCGCTCGGTCACATGCAGTTAGGCACTGAGCGCCGTGTTATGCCCAGGCCATGGTTCGGGGAATGACACAGACGAACCAGGTGAATGAAATAGGTTCGTGAACATGTTCCAGCGCAAGTCCTACAAAGAACTAGGATTTGCATATTTATGGTAAAGACTTGGCGGTCAAGTATGCAGATTTCCTTTCCATATTTGTTGGGATTAGTAAGACTTCTACAAGGACAAGAAACAGACTCAACAAGGCAAGAATAAAAATACAACACAAACCCCAACATCTCATGGGCCTACTCGAATAGGATTTTATGTTTGCGACCTACTGTGCACTCAATGTTATAAATATCCAAGTCTTTACAAGAAGAAGGTTTACACACCCACAAAGAGAGATTTAAAAATATTGAGCGATCAAGAGATATATCAAGACTATTCAGAATGTAGGCGTGTCCCTAGTACGAGAAGAAGATTGAAGAAACTGTAGAACAGAGTTTATATTTGTAGTTCTTGAGTCTAGAAAACTTGTATTAGGTTGGTTATCGAGTTGTATCTTTATCTGCTTTATTATAAGCATTACAGTTGTAAATTCAACTTCAAGTTGGGGATCAACTTCAAGATTGCTTGCTAGTCAGAGGTTGACTAGGAAGATAGGAATTATAGGTTAGTTTCTAGGTTACAGAGGTTGTAACTTTAATTTGCAGAGGCTCATTGTTGTAGTGGAGTTTTGAGGAAAATCCTACAGAGGTGTAGGTCATGGTTTTTATCGCCTTTGTGAGCCGGGTGGTTTCCACATAAAAACCATTGTGTCTTTTACTTTCCTGTTCATTATTATTGTGCAAACACGTACCTAGAACAAGTAGAGCAATGTGTTCTATCCTTAGACGAAAATTAGGTATTGATCAGGATAAACACTTAGATCGTGCAACTTCAACAATTTTTGTACCAAATACGTAGTAAATTTAGACTCTTAACAAATAATAAATAAATCTATTAAATGGATTAACCACTTGATAAATCATTTCATTATGCTCTACGCTAAATTTGAGGAGTTGTTAAAAATAATGTAGACCCGATTCATTTAATCTATTTTAGTGGTCTTCTTCATTTACATATTTAATGATTCATTATAGAGAAAAAATTAAAAGTCAGAAACGTTTCATGCATTGTAGAAATCGAAGAGTCGTATGTAAGAGTCTGTTTGGAAAGCCACCCGTTAATTGGAATTGGTGCAATTACTAGGGTAGTAATTACACTGCCTAGTAATTACACAGTATTGTAATTACAATGATCAGTTTGTTTGTCATAACGTAATTACAGTGTATTTATAAGCGTGTTGTTTGATTACACAAGTGTAATTACACAGTTAGTTTAATTTAAAAATAAGATTTAATTATCAGAAATTACAATTAATATTTGAAAAATATGTGTCTTTATAAATAATATTAAATTGAGTATTTAACAACACATTGTTTCTTGAAAATATATTAATTAATAATCATATATATATATATTTTTTAAATTAATAATATTTTAATTTTAATTAATTCTAAAAATTAAAAAGCGGACTTTTTTTTATCGAACCTCATGGATTGGATGTTTGACAAAATAATTAATATTTATAAATATAATGCCAAAATATTATTCAAATGTTTGGCAAAAAAAAAAAAATCTATCAATTGTAAGTGAAAAATAAATAGCATAAAATGTGAAATAACAAGTCAATAATACTAAAGCAAATAAATTAAAATTGAAAATATAACCTAAATTCAAAATCCAAAAGAAAAAGTTTAACATAATACTCTTATGTTAAATTCCAGCATAACATAAGTAAGTTCCAACGTAACTTAAGTAAATAAAATTCAAAAGAAAGAGAAAATATAAGTCTATAACCTCATTCACAATGAAATTCTACTTTAATAACATCACTCATTATATGCTAAGTTTGTTAATGATTCACTCTTTATAATATTAAGAGGTGTAGCTTCAAAAATTAGAATAATAACACAGTTAAGCTAAAAGTATAAAATAAAAAAAAAAAAATATGAGCAATTATATAGAACCATAAGAAATAAAGGTTGGGAATGAAAAGAAAGGAAATAAAAGATAAATCATATAAAAAGAAAAATAATTAAAAAGTGAAAAAAAAGAAATTAAATAATAGAAATAAAAATGAATTAAAAAAGAAAAGAAAAAAAAAACTAAAAAGAAACCCTGTAATTACACCCAATTCTCCCCCCCCCCCCCCCACCCCCCCCTTCCCTCTCGATAATTGGAGATTGTAATTACACCCTCTCAATTACACCCAATTCCCACCTAACCAAGTAATTACTTAGTCAAACAAACAGGCGAAACTGTGTAATTACACCCAATTTCAATTACCTGGTGGCTTTACAAACAGGCCCTAAGTCTCATTGTTATTCGTTGTTATTTTGCAGTCGTCTTCTTCACTAATAACATTATAAAATACTCATCTTAGTTCAGCAAAAAAATGCCAAAGCATCCTGTAGCAAACTTTCAAGCACTCTGTTCATGTATTCTTCTTTTCTCTTTTTGTGCCTTTTAGTGCATAATTTCTAAGCTGTATGTGTGGAGTTTTCAAAGCCTTGATTGATTTGGGTCACGAAGCAGTGCTAATGCATCTCGGTTCGAGTCCGAGTGGCGGCATACCGTCTTCTAAAAAAGATAAATAGATCTTATAATGAATTCAATTCCCGATTTTCATTTTAGAATTATGTAATTAAGGGACTTCTTTTTTAAGATTTTTTATGATATTTTCAACCTTAGAGCATATATTAACTCAGATTTCCTTTTCGATCGTTTCAATTGTAATTACAATTCATTTGATAACCTTTTTAGTCGATGAAATCATAAAACTATATGATTCGTCAGAAAAGGGCATTTCTTTGTTGGTGGGATAAAAGGATTAGTTGAATTTACTCATTTTTTTGATCGATGAGTAATTGATGGGATGACTAACGAGGTTGGGGTTATTAGTTTCATTGTAGGAGAAGGTATCAAATATATAGGGGGCAGACGCATATGTCTTTCTCCTACCAAAAGGAAAGAAAAAAGAAATAAGGATTTCCCCTTTGCTTTGAAAAATGTTGTAGCAATCATAGTAGTGTAATTGTTCTCCCCTGTTATATAGTGTAAATTGTAATTTTAGTTTTATTCTTGATATTTATATTCATATAATTTGTATTGACGTTTTGAATGAAAATTCAGTTGATGATGTTGCATGGACGGTCATGTGAACACAATTCACTCTCGACTATAAATCAGAATTGAGTTTTTAATATCTAAAAAATGTTTATTTTTCTTCACGTTTGATTGATAGTAGAGAACTTCTCTTAGAAATATCAATAAAGGAGAAAGAAAAAAAAAATTGAATTATTAAGATGACATCATCTAAATGATTTTGTATATTTAGCTACCGCTTACTGTTTGTATATTTCAATTTTCTCTTCTAATTATAGTTTGCATTCATCAACCATTTAGAACAAGTAGGAGGCACACCTTAATTACCTTTGCAGGTTTTAAATCACGAGTCAAATAATATAGGTTTTTTGAAGCTTTTTATTTAACTCAAAGCTCTGTAATCTTACATTTGTAGTCAATAAAGCATCTTTGTTAGGCTATTTGTCTGTTGTTATAAATAGAGCGTATTATGGATATCCATTCAAATACACGTTTTCTCGGATAAGCTTGCAATTGGATAAACTTGCAATCAAGCATGTAGCTTGCAAGTAGCTCAAGTAGGCAGCTTGTCAGCAGCTTCTGAAAAGAAGCTTCTTTTCTTTCAATTCAGTTCATTTGTACATCAATTGAAAGAACGATAAAATCTCTCTCTCTCTCTGTCTCCCCCAGCTTCTTTGGCTATATCTCTTGTTGTCTTGTACTAAAAATATTATTTCATAACATGTTATCAGTACGAGACTCTGCCATTTTGAGCACTTACTTTGAGTTTGATTTCTAGTTCAGTTATTTGGTGACAAAAGTGATGCAGGTGACATGGTAATGCTCCACAATACATAGTCCTCTTCCATGTGTCACATGAGTTTGTCGGTATTGGGTAGAAGGATGGCCCGGTACAAAAAGTGTCACGCCCCACCGAGCGAACCAACTGGCTGGTTGAATCAACATGTGATACCAAAACATAACTGATTTATAAAATAAAACTAACACATGTTGATTAACTGAAAGTCTGACTGAAATATCATAATGTGGAAATACTTAGACAATCTAAAAATATCTGAAAGTGGCCGACATGGCTAAGCCAAAACAACTGAACAACTGAGTGTAACTGCCAACAAGGCTAACATAACAAATATCTGACTGTCTGGACTATGTCTATGAAGCTTCTAAGAATACTGAATAATATAGCTATCCAAAAAATGAAATAATTGGAAAGCTGACAATGCCCGAAGGAATCGGGGGCTCACCAATAGCTATACGTGCACTCCTAAATAGCTGAGTCGTCAACCTGTATATCGTTGCCTGCATCTCGAGATGCAGCCCCCCCCCCCCCAAGCAATAAAAGGGGCATCAACATATTTGAATTGTACAGGTATGTAAAACAACTGAAACAATAAAGTACTGGAACTGAAACTGAAACTGAAACTGAAACTGATAACTGATAACTGTAAACTGTGATAGCAAAGGAAGTAGAGATATGAATACTCCCTGCTCTGTATCTGAATCATCTGTTTTATCTGTGTTTGTATATGTGGGGCCTCGGCCCAATAATAAATGCACGCTATGGCCTCGGCCTAGTAGTGCATTAGTTAATGGCCTCGGCCAAGTATACGTATACATAAGACTGTGCCTTTGGGAAAAATCACATATGTTCAATTATGGTTAATTAACAAAGACTGAGACCATAATAACAATGAACAATACTGAACTAAAATAGACATGCTGGACTGAACTGAAAACATTGACTGTTTCTGAGCATACTGAATTTCTAGACTGAGACTCATGTGGTAACAATACATAAGTCTATAAAGATTACGTGCTGAGTTCATGATATTTAAATTGAAAATCATGAACGAATGCTGTAACTGCAACCCTAGAAGATAATAGTTCTACAACATATCATGAAACTAGGGCTAAACTGTATTCTGAGTCAAATTACTGACAAGTATGAAGAATGAGGGGTAGGGAGAATTATGAACATTCCCTAACATAGATAGTTAGCCTCACATACCTGTATACGCTCCAAGTCTTGTAACTACTGGTCTGAAATTGAGAAGAACCCCAAAAGCCTAAGTCTTGAACCCTTAAATGGGTTTTCTTCAAAACCCTAGGTTAAGAACATTGAATTCATGCTTAATGTTCGTAATCTTATGTTAGAATTCACTTGGGATAATTAGAATTGACTTACCTTGGTGTTCTTGGTGATGGAGGAGAAGAATAGGTCGTTCTAGGGTTTAGGGACTTGCAAAAATAAAAATTAGAACTGAAACTAGGTATTTATAGTTTCTGGTGCGGGCTGAGAAATACAGACCAGAATACGGTCTGTATTCTGAATTACGGTCCGTAAACCCGGACCATAATTTAACATATTTCAAAATAGAAACACTACTTTATTTTCCTCCTTAAATACGACCATAATTTACGAGCCATATTCCAAAATACGGTCCATATTTAACAATATAAATTCCCCAAGCCAAATTCCAGAATGCATAGTGATTTAGATGCCAAATTACGATTTTTAATACGGACCGTATACTGAAATACGGTTCGTATTCTGGGGCGTAAATCCCCATCTGACAACTGAAGAGAAATTTCCAATTCCCATATTCTTTATCTGGTTTTGAAAGTCTAGAATTATGGTCAAAGTTTAAGTTAAAGGTTTGAGGTGTTACAATATCTCCCCTTTGGGATCATTCATCCTCGAATGATGGATGGATTTTGGTTAAAAGGGGATTGAGACATGTGCACACTAACTGACATGAGCACATGAAAACTGAACTGAAAGGGGCTGAACTGAATTATCTGTTGAATTGAGTAACTTCTAAGTCAACGACTGTCTAACTGGCTGAATACTGATAACGTGGAAACTATAGAAGGACAAATCTTAGAGGGGAAAGTACAATACCTTCACCGGTTTCTGCTGATTCTTCAAAGAGATAGGGATATCTGGACTTCATGTCTTCTTCGGCTTCCCATGTAGCCTCTTCAACTTTCTGACTTCTCTACAAAACCTTTACTGAGGCTACCTCCTTAGTTCTCAACTTGCGAACCTGGCGATCAAGGATTGCTACCGAGACTTCCTCAAAAGTCAAGCCATCTTTAACTGTTATGTTTTCAGTTGGGATAACCAACGACGGGTCTCCCAAACACTTTCTTAACATGGACACATGGAATACTGGGTGTATGGCAACCAAGTCTTGTGGCAACTTAAGCTCATAAGCCACTTGACCAACCTTTCGCAGAATTCTGTATGGTCCAATATAGCGGGGACTAAGCTTCCCCTTCTTACTAAATCTCATAACACCCTTTATTGGCGAGACTTTAAGAAATACCCAGTCATTAACTTCAAAATCTAAATCTCTCCTTCTCACATCTGTGTAAGACTTCTGGCGACTCTGAGCCATTTTCAAATGCTCTTGAAGTAACTTGACTTTTTCCATAGCCTAATAGACCAAATCTGGTCCTAACAACTCTGCTTCACCAACTTCGAACCAACCAATCGGTGATCTACACCTCCGCCCATAGCGAGCTTCAAACGGTGCTATCCCAATACTAGCATGGTAGCTGTTATTATAAGCAAACTTAACGAGAGGTAAGTGATCATCCCATTTAAGTTTAAAATCAAGAACACAAGCTCTCAACATGTCCTCAAGGGTCTGAATAGTACGCTCTGCCTAGCCATCTATTTGAGGATGAAAAGCTGTGCTGAGGTTAACCTTGGTACCCAATCCTTTCTAGAAGGATTTCCAGAAGTTCGCTCTGAACTGAGCACCACAATCTGAAATAATAGACACTGGAATCCCATGTAATCTGACAATTTCATTAACATGCAACTTGGCATAATCTTCTGTTTGAATCTGTGGTCTTGATTGGCAAAAAGTGCGCCGACTTAGTAAGCCAGTCAACGATCACCCAAATAGAGTTATGCCTCCTAGCTGAACGAGGTAGACCTGTTACAAAGTTAATATTGATCATTTCCCATTTCCAGACAGGAATATCAATATTCTGAGCCAAGCCACCAGGCCTCTGGTGTTTGGCTTTCACTTGCTGGCAGTTTGGACACTTAGCCACAAAATAAGCTACATTCTTTTTCATATCGTTCCACCAATAAATCTCCTTAAGATCATGATACATTTTCGTGGAACTTGGATGAATGGAATACCTGGAGTTGTGAGCTTCTGACACAATTCGCTCTCTGAGCCCATCAACATCTGGACCACATAATCTGCCTCGGTACCTCAAGGTACCATCATCTCCCCCTTGTTCGAAAGTTGTCGTCTTATGCTTGTGAATCCTCTCTTTTCGCTGCAATAAGTAGGGATCTTTATACTGCTTCTTTTTAACTTTAACGACTAAGGAGGAAAGGTCTCTATTCTGAACAACCACACCACCATCCTCGGAGTCCAAAAGTCGAACCCCAAGACTGGCCAAACGGTGAACTTCCTTAGTCATAATTTTCTTTTCTGCATCAACATGAGCTAAACTTCCCATGGAGCGCCGACTGAGAGCATCGACTACAACATTCGCCTTCCCTGTATGATAGAGAATATCCACATCATAGTCCTTAAGAAATTCGAGCCATCTTCTCTGCCTAAGATTCAACTCTCTTTGCTTGAAAATATACTGCAGGATTTTATGATCGGTGAAAATATCCACATGCACTCCATACAAGTAGTGACGCCATATCTTAAGTGCAAAAATCACAGCTGCCAATTCTAGATCATGAGTCGGATAATTCTTTTCATGAGCCTTAAGCTGTCTAGACGTATAAACGACAACCCTACCATGCTGTATTAAGACACATCCGAGACCAACTCTCGAAGTATCACAATAAACCACGAACCCTTCGGTTCCTTCTGGTAGCGTTAACACAGGAGCAGAAGTCCATCTCTTCTTCAACTCTGTTCACATGCATCCGACCATTGGAATTTAACTTTCTTCTGAGTCAACTTCGTTAACGGAGCTGAGATAGAGGAAAATCCCTCAACAAAACGCCTGTAATAACTTGCCAGACCTAAAAAACTTCTGATATCTGATGCTGAGGTGGGTCTGGGCCAGTTCTTAACAACGTCAATTTTCTAGAAGTCCACTATAACACCTTCACCTGAAATCACATGGCCTAAGAATGCCACTGACTTTAGCCAAAACTCGCACTTTGAGAATTTTGCCTAAAGCTCACGATCCTTGAGTGTCTGCAACACTATTCTGAGATGCTCTGCATGATCAGCCTCACTACGGGAATACACCAATATGTCATCTATAAACACAATGATGAATAAATCGAGATAAGTCTTGAAGACTCTATTCATAAGATCCATGAAAGTTGCTGGTGCATTCGTCAACCCAAACGACATGACAAGAAATTCAAAATAGCCATAGCGGGTTCTGAAAGCTGTTTTTGGAATAACAACTTCCTTAACCTTTAACTGATGGTAGCCTGATCTGAGGTTAATCTTGGAATAACACTGAGCACCCTGAAGTTGATCAAATAAGTCGTCGATTCTGGAAAGAGGGTACTTGTTCTTAATGGTGGCCTTGTTCAACTGGCGGTATTCTATACACATACGCAAGGATCCATCCTTCTGTCGGACAAACAAGACTGGTGCGCCTCAAGGTGAGACACTTGGCCTTATAAATCCCTTATCAAGAAGATCCTTCAACTGAATTTTCAACTCTTTTAACTCTGCTGGGACCATTATATATGGCGGAATAGGTATCGGCTTAGTGCCGGGAAGTAGGTCAATCCCAAAGTCAATTTCCCTATTGGGAGGGACTCCGGGTAGGTCATCTGGAAAGACTTCTGGAAACTCACTGAAAACTGAAACTGACTGAAGAGTCAGAGTTTGGGCATCCGCATCCTGACTCGGACTAAGTGGTAAATACACCCCTTGGAAATAATCTTTCTGGCTCTAAGGTAGGAAATAAATCTACCCCTGGGTGCTACTGAATTACCTTTCCATTCTATAAGTTCATCGGGAAAATCAAAGGTTACTGTTTTGGTTCTACAACCCACTGAGGCATAACAGGACTCTAACCAATCCATACCCATGATTACGTCAAAGTCTACCATCTCTAATTCTATTAAGTCTGCTATGGTGCTGCAGTGGTAGATTAACACTGGACAACCCCTATAGATACGTCTAGCTATAACTGATTCCCCAACTGGTGTGGATACTTCGAAGGGTTCATGCAATTATTCGGGTTCTATCCCAAATTTCGTAGCAATGTAAGGGTTTACATAAGATATTTACATAAGATAGAGTGGATCCTGGGTCCATAAAAGCAAATACATCGAAGGTGAAGACTGTTAGCATACCTGTGACAACATCTCCGTGAGCCTCTGTATCCTGACGACCTGATAGTGCATACGGGCCGGTTCGACTACCGCCCGTATTCTTTGGACTTTTCGCCCGCGCCCTGCCGGGGCTTGGGAATTTCGGAGAGCCACTGAATTGGTAGACTGAGCTACATTTCCCCCAGTATTCTATCTTGCGAATGGGTAATACTTCAGATAATTGCCCTGCTAACCGCACTCGAAACAACCACCTGCGCCCGAACGGCATGCTCCTGGGTGTCTCCTCCCACACTTGCTGCAAGGAGGATATGTGGCTGCTCCAAAATTCTGGCTTTTCTAGCTAAACTTGGACCTCTGAGATGGGACAACGACGCTCGTAGATGGCGAGGTCTGAAGACCTATTCTTGAAGAACTGGCGATTTCCGCCTCCCTGAGTTCCTTCCTGACTGAAATTTCCTGTAGACTTAGCTCTCTTGGTGAATTCCCTATCTTTCTTCTTCTGCAGGCTTCTTCTTCCTTTAGCCTAGTCTTGTTACCTTGTATAAATGCCAGTATCTTGGAAATAGTCATCTTATCATTCTGAGCAAATTGTGTTGGCATCCAGGTAATTCGGATTTAAGCCCAAGTACAAACCTTCTAACCATGGCCTCGTGTCGGGAACCATGTGAGGATGTACGACGGACAAAGACACAAACTTGAGATAATAATCTTGAACCGTCATGTCATTCTACCTTAGATTCTCAAACCCAATAGCCTTGGCTTCCTTAACCTCAATTGGCATGAAGTGCTCAATGAAAGCGTCAGCAAATTCATCCCAAGTAGCAGAAGATGCATCCTACCCTTGGGACTGTTCCTATGTCTCAAACCAAATATGAGCCACATCTTGCAGGTGGAAAGCTCAAGCTCCATTGCCCTCGTATCATTAATGCATGTACTCAAAACGCCTTACGGATTCCGTACGTAAATTCTGCGGGTCTTATCCTTCTTTGACCACAACGGAACACCCCAGCCTTCATCCGCATAAACTCCCGAGTCCTAGAACCTTCGACCCACTACTAGCCCCCGAGCTGGGTCATTTTCTGTCAGCCGGGCCGATTCGCCAAAATTTAGTGAGCACCGAATGCCCCTCCTCTAACATCCGCGTCCGAAGCATTGGGAGACGTATTCGACATTAGTTGTGGCGGTTCATGCAGGCCGAGTGCCCACTTCTATTACCGAATCAACGGTAGCCTACGCTGGTAGCGATTTCTCTTATTATACTTTCTTTTCGAAGCCATTTTTGAAATATGTAATTCCCACGAGTTAGAAGAATTCCTAAAAGCATTGCTCTATCTGCACGAACTAGAGGATGAAAGAAGTGAAACAAATCCTGAATGTCTTGGTGGTCAACTGTTTATATGTTTTAGGCCCTCACACATATAAAAGTAACCCCACTGGACACGACTTCATAGATTCCCTAAGACACTTGAACCTAGGGCTTTGATACCAAGCTTTGTCAAGCCCCGAACCTGGGCCTGGACGTAACACGACACCGTACTCCGATCGCATGTGATCGAGTGAACCATTTGTTGGCCGAATCAACATGTGATACCAAAACGAGAACGATTTATAAAATAAAACTAACACATGTCGATTAACCGAAATCAGACACCGAAATATCATAGTGCGTAAATACTTAGACAATCGAAAATATTAGAAAGAGCTCAACATGGCTAAATCAAAACAAAAACTGCACAACTAAGTATAACACTGACAAATTAACATAACAAATATCTAAGCACATCAGGACTGTTTCTATGAAGCTCTAAGAATGTTTTGAATAATATAGGCTTGTCTAAAAATTTGAAATAATCGGATAGGGCCGACAATGCCCCGAAGGAATCGGGACTCACCAATAGCCGATACGTGCACTTGCTAAATAAGGCCGCTCGTCAACACAATATATCGTTGCCTACATCGCGAGATGCAGGCCCTCCCAAGCAATAAAAAGGGACATCAGCACATTTGAATTGTATTGGTATGTAAAGCAACTGAAACAATAAAGTACTGGAACTAAAAATAAAACTGATAACTGATAACTATAAACTGTGATAGCAAAGGAAGTAGATATATGAATACTCCATGCTCTGCATCTGAATCATCTATTTTATATGTGTTTGTATATGTGAGGCCTCGGCCCAATAATAAATGCACGCTATGGCCTCGGCCTAGTAGTGCATCAGTCAATGGCCTCGACCAAGTATGTGTAGACATAAGAATGTGCCCTTGGGAAAAATCACATATGTTCAATTATGGTTAATTAATAAAGACTGAGACCATAACAACAATGAACAATATTGAACTGAAATAGACATGCTGGACTAAATTGAAAACAATGATTGTTTCTGAGCATACTGAATTTCTAGACTGAGACTCATGTTGTAACAATACATAAGTCTATAAAGATTACGTGCTGAGTTCATGATAGTAAAATTGATAACCATGAACGAATTTCAGAATCGCAACCCTAGAAGATAATAGCTACAACATATCATGAAACTAGGGCTAAACTGTATTCTGAGTCAAATTACTGACAAGTATGAAAAATGAGGCGTAGGGAGAATTATGAACATTCCCTAACGTATATAGTTAGCCTCACATACCTGTATACGCTCAAGTCTTGTAACTACTAGTCTGAAATTGAGAAGAACCCCAAAAGCCTAAGTCTTGAAACCTTAAATTGGTTTTCTTGAAAACCCTAGGTTAAGAACATTGAATTCATGTTTAATGTTCGTAATCTTATGTTAGAATTCACTTGGGATAATTAGAATTGAATTACCTTGGTGTTCTTGGTAATAGAGGAGAGGAACAAGTCGTTCTTGGGTTTAGGGACTTGTAAAAATAAAAATTAGAACTGAAACCAGGTATTTATAGTTTTTGTTGTGCGGGCTGAGAAATACGGACCAGAATACGGTCCGTAAACTTGGACCGTAATTTAACATATTTCAAAACAGAAACACTGCTTTATTTTCCTCCTCAAATATGACCATAATTTATGGGCCGTATTCCAAAATACGGTCCGTATTTAACAATATAAATTCCCCAAGCCATATTCCAGAATGCATAGTGATTTAGATGCCAAATTACGATTTGTAATATGGGCCGTATACTGAAATATGGTCCGTATTCTGGGGCATAAATCCCCATCTGACAACTGAAGAGAAATTTCCAATTCCCACATTCTTTATCTGATTTTCTAAGTCTAGAATCATAGTCAAAGCTTAAGTTAAAGGTCTGAGGTGTTACAATCTTACGCCTTAGAAAATTTTCCGTACATGTACAGTGAGTAGGAGAGAGAAGGTCATAACGTATGCAATGTTGATCGAGCAAGAAAGGATGTAAGTGGCCCTAATTACGAGTTTCAAGGAAATGCGAGGTGAGGAAAGAAAGTTATTAAGGAAAGCGAGTCGCATGGTGTATATCGGGCAAGAATTTTGAGCAACGAGTTAACGAGGGCGTAAGGATGCCTTAGAGAAGTGGGAAGATGTCCCCAAGATTGATATTGAAGTGTCAAACAAGTGCCAAGAAGGTTCCATAAGGATCGGAGATCAAACGAGTCGACGAGAATGAAAACGGAATCACTGAGCATTATACGGTCCAATCTACGGACCGTATAAATGATACCAGCCGTATAATTGGCCGTATAGTTGGCCAAAGGAGGGACCAGCCACTGGACCAAATGTACGCCAAGACATACGGTCCGTATAAATAGTACGGACCGTATGTTGGTCCGTATAATGGAGGTCGGCCAGATTTTGTGGTTTTAAAATAATGATCCCATTTCATTTTTATTACTTCTCCTTCTCTCTACACGACTCCATCTCTCTCTAGAACCTTTTCAAAACTCTTCCAACACAAGAAAACCAAGGGAATCAAGGATCAACAACATCAAATTCATGAACCCAAGTGGATGAAACCCATCTAGAAGTCATCTCTCTCAAGAAATCCCCAAAGGATAGAAGCTAGGGTTTTGTTGTTAGAGGAGTATTCTTACTCAAGGCTTGTTCACCATCTTCTAAGGTATGTTTCATGACTTTTATATGTTGTTTAGGGTGTTGGAAAGCTAAGATGCTTAGATTGTACAAAAACATGGAAAATGGGTTCTTATGAAGATGAATAGTGTCACTATTGAATAGTGGTTAGATGGAAATCATGAGTGTTGATATGATGTGATTATGAATATGTTATAAATGATGTGTAGACCATGAAATGAGTGTGAAGTACACAAAATTATGATGATGGGACAAAAGCCATAAATGTGAGTAATTGGAGGAAATTGGTGGATTTTGCTAAACGTATAAGAATGATGAATGTTGGGTTCTATATTGTAATTATTGTTGTGAATGTTGGGAGCTGAAATAGAGGAAACATAGTAGAAACAAAGGAGATGTCGCCCAATTTTCCTTAGAAGTAGAGGTCCGTTCTTATAAATTCGTAACTAACGACGACATGAATTCTCTTGAAGGTACGTGTAAGCGCATTAAAGGAAGAACGAGCAAGCAATAAGGATAGTAAACGTCAAAGGTATGTAAGGCCGTCCCTTTTCTTTTCAAGGCATGATCCTTAGGCTATAGCTTCGTAAATGTTTCTATGTCTCTCTCGTTTTCATAAGTTAAATGCTTACGTCTCCAAGGCATAAATTCCTATTCTAATAATCCATAGTTGTTTTCCCAAATTGCCATGTTCTTCAAACCAAAGATGTACGATTTTGCGAGCCTTCATGATAACGTAAATGAGCATGTTTTATGATAGAAATGGTAAAGCCAAAGTTGAGGATATATTCTATAATGATGAAGGTTATGATGATTTTTATGGCCAACAGTCTCAAGTTAGGAGCTTAATGTTTTTACGAGAATGATTTTATGCTCAAAGGCTCCGAGTTCATGATTTCAATGACGACATAAGAATGTCAAGCTATCTATCAACCCTTTTTATTTCATTCATGGATACTCGACAAGGTTTTCTCAAAAATCCCAAAGACATACGGATTGACTTCTTACAAGATTATAGCCCGTTTTACCTTCCTTAAAAGAGTTATCGTTCATATTTGTAGCGTTCATTGATAGTCCCACCTTACTATGATTGTTCCTTCAAGGTGAGGCGTGATGACCATGATGAATCCATAACCTAGTCGGGGGCTACGACCTTACGTCCCTCCGATAGAACTATAGCTTTTCCTTGAGCTCTTGTGCATGCTATATATATTATGTATGTATATGAGATGAAAAATGTTTTCAGGGGAAATGGGGAAAGGTGAGGCACTATAGACGCATAGCTACCCGATCGGGCATATCATGTTATGTTTTCATATCCCGGACGCGGGTACCCGGACGCGGGCTAGATGGGTGATGGATCGGGCCGTACGTTCCGCGGCATAGTTTTTATATATATATATATGATGACAGATGGATCGGGCTACACGTTCCGTAGCAATATATAATATGATGTTTATGAGTATGCATGCATGAATCCGCCTCAAGAGGCAAGCAGTACTGGTTATTCATTGTGTTATGTTATCCCCTTATCACCTCTTATTTTATTGATGTATGCCTTACATACTCGGTACATTATTCGTACTGACGTCCTTTTCTTTGGACGCTGTGTTCATGCCCACAGGTAGACAGAGGCGGTCCAGCTCGGTAGAAGCCACCACCATGGTTCGAGGAGCACTCCATCTTCCGGAGGTGCTATTTGGTTGACCCCTTTTTGTGTATATTGTATAAGTCATCCAGTAGAGGCTCGTAGGTACTAGAAGTGGGTTGTGGTTCCATGATGTAGACAAGTGTGTATGTTTATAAGTATTCTGAAACGAGTTTTTGTATTACAACATAATGTTTCTAGCGAAAAGCAAATTCTCTATTTAAGGTATTCAGATAAAGACGAATGTTTGTCAATTGAGTTAAGAAAGTGTTAGTGCGAGCGGTGCTCGGTGGTTAGCCCCGGGTGCCCGTCGCGGCCCCTAGACGGGTCGTGACATACAAGAAGTAAAGCACCAAACATATATGCGGTCATTATTTGCTTTCATTTAATTCTCAAAGTTTCTTTTATGCTCTATGTTTATCAAATAAGATATTTATATAGTTTATCTCCTTTTGATTTATAATCACTGAAAGTGGTTAAATTTCACGGTGCTTCATAGCTCCTAATGCATTAATTGCTTTAAAGTCTGATATTTGTTAGAGAAAATTTTTCTACATCATATGTATGCCTCGATTTGCTCATGAAGTAACAATATCTTAGAAGAGGTTCTAATCTATCACAATTTGATATGCTTAAGGCACATTTCAGATGATTGTGTTCCATTCCCGAAGAATGAGAACTTTTTATAAAAGCTATAAATATAGATCCATTTCCTGAAGTAAATGTGATAATATTTAGTAAAGCCTATCAATACAAACGTGCTTGATTGTGAAGATATCACGACTCACCTCCGAAAGAGGTATTTGAGAAGAAATATTCTGAATATTTTATGCTTTACTCCTGAAGTAGTAAAGCTTTGTGTCACGACCCAAATTACCGATCGTGCGAGCACTTACTTTATTATCACTAGTAGGCGAACCCTTACCCGTTAACCCATTAATCACTAGCCAATTTCAACTTCTTTAATCATTTGTACTCTAACAATCAATATATAAGTAAATGAATAAATAAATAAACAAGTCATGATTAATAGATAATATAGGTGCGGAAGTCTTAACTATTACACCCCCAAAATCTGAAAGTCATCGTACAAGGACTCTAACCAATAATGTCTAAAGAATGAGTATATCTCAAATATAATAACAAATAATGTCTAGAATGAAAGTAGACATCTGAAAAGAGAGATATTCAGGTGGCATGACATGGATAGAAGCTTACCCTCGGATCTGTTTAAGCTAACTAGCTTCAAGCTAGAAATGTGGTCTGGATGAAATCTCTGGAACACAATCTGCACTCAAACAGTGTGCAGCAAGGTAGTATCAGTACAAACACTGTGTACCGGTAAACATCATAGGCCGACGAAGATTAGTTCACGCATATAATTATAAAATCAACAAGATAAACAGATAGACATTTAATACTCAAATCCAAGTCATAGAGGGTCACAGCCTAAGATGAAGCTTCTAAACCCCAAGTCTGTCAAGTCTCAATAATCTCACCTTATAATCACAAGTCCAACTTCCGACCCCAGGTAGAGTCACTAATCCACAATTTAACTCAGTCAATGATTATATTTATATCACGATAGGCATTCAACATCCATACAATAATCAGAACCAACCGAGCATATCGTAATGCAGAATAAAATGTAATGATGTACAATGCAAAATATGATGAAGTGCATGCAATCCACTGGCAAAATACGCACTATACACACATGCTCACTGGTGTTATTGCCTAGAAGTCATGACCTGCAGGGGACCCATGGTTTCCATGTATCACTCGTTTCGGATACTCATCGGACCAAGCCATAAATCCTCCGCTCCGGAAAGAACCTCGAACGTGGATCCACATCATGTACCACTCGTTTTCGAAACGAACCTCGGACCACGAGCTCACAACTAGCATCAAATAGTATCACAAGTTCAACAAGAAGATTATATTAACTTCTTCACTAATTTCACATCACAATGTATGTCTCCACGTATTCCAGTTCATTAGTATGTGTGGACTATGAACAATTAGCAAAAAGAGCAATGCCAAACACAAGGCATCATGCCACAAGTCTTTCACGAATCCTTACCGAACCATTTCCATCATGTATGAGTGTATGAATGCATAAATGAGTGTAAACATGGCAAATCAATGCAAACCAATAAAGCAATAGTGAAGGTACAAGTCAAAAGCCATAAGTCATATCAAGAATTAGATCAACTTAACCATGAAATGAATCATACAAACCGTCTCACCCAACATAAGAGTCTATGTCCCTCTTTACTTCCATACATAGCAAGTACACCTCACAACTAAGTCTTGTATCACCAAGATGCTACATTTTTCTATATATTATCATCAACAGTAAATCATACATCAAGTTTTCATCTACGTACTGTCATAAGTTTATATCACAATTCAAGTATAAACTCATTATATAAACTCATTATCCTTCCTTTCTCCGATGATATGTGTCACAATAAGAGAGAACTGAGCAACATGACAATTTAGCTAATAAGTCTAATCACAATAGCAGGTCAACGAGGCACCATCAACAACAATCAAGCAAATAGAAATCCATTGCAAATCGCCACAGTATGAATACAACTACACCTCATATTTCAGTACATAAGGTAATGGTGACGATCCCACAAAATCAGAAGTCATACCAACCTAACTAATAACCAACCAAAATACCATGTCCGAAGACCTAATCATGCTTTCTCCCATCAATTCTACGCAATACATACGTTTCGCTAATCAAAGTCTAACTAAAGTAAGCCGTAACCTACCTCGAATGCAGAACAGGAGCCACGAACTACTCCACACGAGTGTTCTATTTCCGAAGCACCTCATAACGGTCAAAGTTCAACAATATGATGCTAAGTAAGCAACAAACCATGTATTTAAACAAGAACAACAATTTGGGGAAGAAGACCCACTTACTTCTACCCTTATCAATGGATGAAACCATCCTTTAATGGTGAATTTATTATAACTTCTATCTCTATAATCATTAACCTTCAATTCATGGGTTTCTAATCAATTTACCCTTTCAAATAGATTTAGGACAAAATTTCCACTTTTATTAGAACCCTAGGTCTCAACATGCAATTTCAACCATAAGAAATCAAATTCCCTTCGTAGAAAGTGATAATCTATACTCCTAGATGATTAATCAACAACAAAATCAACAACCCACCAGTTATTTAAGGGTTTACTAATTTTAGGGTTCTAGGATTTTCACCCACCATTGATGGACCTTAAAATAATAATGGACTTTAAGAAGAAAGGAAAAGGAACAAATAAAGATGGGGACTTGCCCTCCAAGATGCTTTCACCAAAGAATGGAATGAAGTTTGCCTCTTTCTCTCTTGAAAACTGACTTTGGGGTCTTATGGGTAATGGTTCGGAGTTGAGGTGTAAAAATAGGGCTTTCTACCCCCCGTTGGTCGCTGCAGCGATCAGTGGGTCGCTGCAGCGGACCTACTATAGCAGCCATAGGTCTGCTACAGCGGACCTGCTGGAACAACCCGAACGAAAAAGGGCATAACTCCCTCATACGGAGGCTAAATGCGACGATTCTTTTTGATATAGCTTCGTAATTACGATACGGATCTAATGGTTGAAACCTCACATAAAAAAAAGGTCATTTGATCAATCTGGACCCCTTTCTATCTAAAGGCCTATAGTGAAAACATCGAATACGAGCGTGACAAAACCTAAACCCGTTTGGAACTCTTCGGAACCTCACCAAAACTTGTGGACAAGTTCATAATCATCATATTAACTTGTTGGAACTTCCAAAAAATTGACACGGGGTCATCCTAACCTGACGTTGACCGTGGTGAACTCTAACTCGTTAACTAGCTTCTCCATCAATGACTCAATTTACCCTCGAACCTTGCGGGAACCAACCCATTGACTTCATTAAGTCATAGATCATACTAACAGGACTTAGGGAAGGGTCAAAAAGGTTAAATGGGTCAAAACACTATAACGACTGAACGAGTCATTACATCAGATACCAATTTACCCATCGTTCATCCTCGAACGAAGAAGGGGAGTACGAAGGTTGATGATAACCCAAGGACATGCATTATAACCACATGGAAATCTCCACGGTACCAAGTGCACGCCAACCACTATCCATTCATCTTATCAGTCAAGGCTTCTTATAGCTTAGCTAAAAGACCAAGTTTCCATATTTCTGTACTCGAACCTTGTTGATACCTAATTTTTACCTCATAAATTATGTATTTTAAGTTTCAAATTTCCCGGGTCAAAGACGGAGTAAGGACACTTCCTTTCAATTTTAAAATTTTAAAAATTCCGAGAAAATTGAAAAATTGACATTTTATTATTATTTCATAAAAATTGACAATCATAAGAAAATTTTGAGCTATTTACTCTCACAAATATGATTTGAAAAGAAGATATGTATCCCGCTCCGTCTAACTCAGAAAAATTGCTAATTAAAATGACGCATGAATTACGGCTCATTTTGACCGCATTTTTCACATTTTAAAATAATGCCCGGAACTATGTCGATATCAGGCTCATTTTAAAGCTAATATTTTGAATCTACGAGTTTTAAATTTTAACTTGCCTAAATAATTATTTTATTTAGTGATATGTGTATTTATAACATATGGTCTTTAATTGATTTAATTTTTTTAACTTAAATATTTTCAAAACTTAAGGGGCGGGGGGGGGGGGGGGGGATGAGGGGATGGAAGTTTATTAAAATAAACTTACACCCCCACTTCATTTTCACTCCACTCATCACCCTCCTCCCATTTTCAGGCGATGGAGGCAACTTGCTAGGGTTTAATCGCACCTTCGATTCATGGCGATTTTGGGCTTATTTTCACTAATTGTTTGAGGGTTTTTGATCTTAACCATGTGTTTTCATGGTTTCCAGGTTCAGTTCCCTTCGAATATTCATTTTGCTATCTAAATTAACCCCTAAAACTAGGATGTTACTCGGGTTTGATTGGGTTAAGGTTGCCATGGGCAGGGTCACGAACCCTTAGCCATCTTGTGCACCTTAACACCACAAAATCAAAACCTGGGGAAATTTCCTAGAAATTCCCTAAATTGAGGTACATGAATTGGGGATTTTATCCCATTGTACTAATTAGTACAACTATACCGTTGGAATATAGGCTGTTTTGTACTATTTTGATTTTTCAGATTTTTATTTGATTATTGGATAGATTTTAGGGTACAAATTGGTTGGATTTTGTTGTCCTATGTGGAGAATTTCGAATTATCTGTTATAGGGTACAATTTTAAGGTTTTGGTGGGGGGGGGGGGGAACTTAGGATGAGGTGTCCATTTTATCCTACAATTTCCTAATTTGGAAAGGTCTATAAATAGCAAGTTGAGGAATTGGAAGAGGACCTTTTTTCGAAATTTAGAAAAGCATAGGCTAAAAAATATAAGAGAGATACAAGAAATATATATATGAAAAACAGTTTTTATAAAGAATATCTATTCAATAGATCTAGATATACAAGAAGTGAAAGATAAAGAAAGGTGATTTTTGAGGACCAAAAGGCTTTAGTGGTTTGAAGTTTGAAGATTCAATCCTATTTTGGTCTTTAGGTTGCCCCAATAAAAGGTAAATCCTATTCTAATCCTTGTTCCTATTTACAGTCATGATTATGCTTTGTTTAAACTTCTTTAC
>NC_081349.1:66026559-66042658 GCF_029784015.1 Lycium ferocissimum
GAGAAGGACTTGTGTTCTTGACTAAAAAAATAGAATAATGGATCTAGGGAAAGGATTAGTGTTGTTGGTGATTTTATCCTATTCTTACCCTCGTCCTATTTGTAACTTAGCATTGCAGTTCACATAAGCCATTTTGTGTCTTGTATTCCCTTATCGATATTGCTTATAGCTTGCTTAGTCCCTTTGCTTAACATGACCACTTAGTAGACTAAATTGAATCTTAAAACTGAAATCATGTTTAGGTGGTCCTGTTTATGCTTGACTCACTTGTAGTGTCTAGTTACTTAACCTTGTTTGTTTGTTTGTTTGTTTGTTTTAATCAAGTATTGTCTAGTGAACCATGTCCCGCACCTAGGACAATGCCATGAGCCTCTTTGTCTTAGTTTTGTAATTCTTGAAACCTGTCACTCCTCCTACTTGAAGTCTCTTTTCACTTCTGATTTGCTTGTGACTTACAGACCCTTTGTCCTGTCTCATATTGGTTACTTGTTTGCAATGTTCATATTGGTTTGTCACTTGTGACTTGTATTTTACACTTGGATTTCTTATAGACTACTTGGTTCTCTTTACCTAATATGATCACCTAATAGACTAGGTGTAGGTAATCTAAACTAGGACTAAAGCTGTTCTAAAGGATTAAGTGTGATACTTGCTTTTGTGGCCTACCTCCCTTTTGTCATTTGCTTGTGAAATATGAGATTGCCTCATATGTACTCTTCTCCCCTATTTGCTTTGAAACTAAACCATGTCTGATACTGTAAAAGACCTAGGATAAGTTTCATGCCCCTTTAACATGATTTCTGAGACTTCTGAATACCTTTGTGGATCCTGTCTTTGCTGTGTTAGTCATAGGATGCTGTCTATACTTGTCTTGACCTGTGATTATATCTCCTTGCCAACTGTTGAACCATGCTACACCTGGCATTTCATTTACATCCTAGGATAGCATTCATGCACCTATTATGTATAAAACTTGTAAGATTAATTTACTTAGCCAACAATAGAAGACTATGTGCAGCTGAACTTTAAAAAATGTGACTGAAAATGGCAGTTTTGAAATCTCAAGAAACTTAGTACTGCCCTGAATGATCCTGCTTGGCACTAGCCTAGATTTAAACTTTAGGTACACCATTTTATTTGTTATCACCTCTGAACTCTATCAAAAAATAGGCTTAGCTTGACTTGAAGGTTTTGTTTGTGACGACATTTGTGGAAACTGTATACCTATCCCTAAGACTGAAACTTTGAAAAAAAATTTATTAACTAAGTGTCGCCCTTACTTTAGTCTAGGTTAATAACGAGTTTCAAGTGAGAAATTGACTCTTAAGATCTGTTGTGTGCACTGTGTTCTGGATACTGCCTCATATGCATTAGTTTGGCTTAAAACTGTTAGTTACTTTCTTATCTTTGGTTGAGCTGTTATTTGTTGTGCTTGTCTTAGTTTGCTAGCTTAGAATCCATAACTGTAACTGCCCACCTACTTGATTGCTTCTTGAATCCTGAGTAATATGAACCTGGGAAATTTAGCATTTTTCTTGGAAGATTGCGTATCTTGTGAGTGCTTTAAATGGGGTGTTTGAGAGGAGCGAATATTGAAGGGTATGTAGTGTATATTGGTTGTATATGGAGGGTATTCCCTTATATGGGTTTTGCTCTCCATATGAGGGTATATCACATAGTATATCATGTATATCCTTCAGCTTGACACTTAGAAAATTTATGCCTATTTAGTAGCTGGGCCAGTTGGGCTTGTCTACTGTTTCAGCCGATATATTTGAGAGAAATGTTCCCTTTTGCATAAACTCCCCCTCCCTATTTGTTTAATAATTACGGGCCTAGCCCAATTCTGTTGTAATTTAATTTTTTGGCATTGTAATTTAATTTATGTCCTTAACTCAAATACTAATACAATGTATGCCCATTTTATTTGTAAACACCCTATCCTTTGGTGGGTCCAACGAGGCCCACCAACTCACTTAGATCGAGTCAACCTCATTATGGACGGGCTGAGCAATTGGAGCAGATTTGGAGCGGATAAGTTTAAAATTGCATTTATTTCTGTTGGGCTTGGTAGGCCCAACTCCCTTTACCTCGTATTATTTACTTAGCAAAATTGATGAAATGTGTTTATTGGAACCCTTTAAAAATGGTCATGAAATTTAGAGTTGCCAAAACCGTTTTTAAGTTTTGAAAATTAATTTTCGATAAATGTTAACGTGCAAATGGTTTTTTAGACTAAGACTGCCTTACGGATATAAAAATAGACATTCTTTGAATGCAAATCATGATTTTGGACAAAAATGACTTGATAAATTGTATGGACTTAAAAGACAAAAACAATTGTGGATCGTGCGTATGGACATTTTGGGCAAAAATTGGACTTGGACTATTTTTGGACTAAAATAGGCTAAAAATCCAAAAAATGTAGAATATGGTTAAAATATGGATAATGATAGTATGCCTTAAACTATTTTCTGTACTAAAATAAAAATAAAAACTCTTTTAAAATCTAAACTAAAAAACCTTTTCCTAAAATTCGGGTGAGCTTACGTGGTGTTCTACCTAGGTTAAAGGCCTTCGGGAGTTAACCTAGGTGTTCTAGTCCGAAACCCAACATCCAATTTTTGGGCAAAACTCTACCACTTTCGTTTCTTGAAATGTGATATATTTTGCATGAATGACTAAATCTTTGTTGCGGAAATATAAACAGAAACTGTTTTTCACTATGAACAATTTATATCTACAAAGACATACTATTAAAACCCGTAGGTCAACCGTATTTTGCGGATCTCTAATACCGGGGTGCCTAACACCTTCCCTGGGGGATCACCAGAACCCCTACCCATACTTTGGTTAGATTAGGATTCTTTTAAAATTTAACTGTTTTGAATGAACCCTTTTCGAACAGGTTTTCCTAAGTTCTTAAAAATTAGGTGGCGACTTTAAAATAAAGTCCATTTAGAGCACCATCCACGTAGAAGTATATTTTTTTCTTTTTCCTGGTACGATTAACAATCGTACTTCCCCGGGACACTTTCCTTTTTAAATGAGGCAAGTGCAAATATGAATCGGAAAAAATATGAACCGCTACAAACCTACCACAGGAATTGCTACAACACATATGCATCATCTAATATATCGAAGTTTGATCATACTAATCCCAATTTAAACCTCTAATGATTACAACTTCTCTAGACCCTTATGATCACTAATGCAATCAGCAAATCTTTCTTAGATCAGTAAACTAAGATTTCATACCTCAACAAGATTTTTTTTATACTAACTATGTCAACCTTTTACCTATTAACCATTCAAGCCAAGTAACAGTTTATCACGGACTTACCCGAACTTCTCTGTTTCTATCACTTACTTAATACTACAAAAGGACCACTTGAAACCCAACAGCCTTATCATTCCACCAACTTATTTACCCTTTTTCCTCGAGACTAATTCATTAGGACACTCTTCATAACATTTCGTCCTATCGGAACTATTTAACATCCCTATATTTCTCACATTATGACAAATTTATTATTTATCAGGAAGTCACAACAATATATCATCTCTTAGATAAATCTCAACTACCATCAATTTATTAATTATTCCTCATACATCTCAACAAACCAGGACTCATACACCTGCTTCACTAAGTTCATACTTAACCCTTTTCTGACTCAGACAACTAATTTAACTAAGAACACCCTTACTTTAATATGACAGAATTTAACTCACAGATCTCGGAAATAAGCCTTACCTTAGCAAGATGTCGTACAACTTGGAAACACCAACCAACAAACATATACGTAAGCTCAATAACCACACAGGTAATTGCGAAAATATAGTACAATAAATAATATCATCTCTCACCAGCCGTAAGTAACATAATAACCACTAAAGTCTTCGTTTATGTTATCCAACCAATGTCCCCTATAGCCTATGACATACTAGAACTTACCAATTCATACATAACCCTCGAGTCGACTTCACATTTTACAACCTCAACATAACTCTCCAATTATTAGCTCTTGTTTCGAACGATCCCCTTTTTTATCCTTAATCAAATCTTAGTCTAGATGGAGATTCAAGCTTATGATTTTCTACTTCATGAAATCCCATCGTACTATTGGCAAGACTCACAAATTAAACTAATATTTAAAGCCTATTGTTCAATTCTCATTGCTAAGGTAGAAACTCATCTTCTCCAACTAGTCCCCATACATTTGCACCATTAATTTAAGCCTAAGACGATAGACAATCATAAGACAAGACAAGGGAACTTACCCCCCAAAAGAAACAGCTTCACAAACTCTTCAATTCACCCTAAATGCTCTCTAGAACTTGAGTTAATTCAAACCTCATCGCTAATTTATCACTTGATGTCCTACTCGTCGAACGTAACACCCTTAACCATTCGCGCAATTTTTTTTTCGTTTTTATTCTATTAACTCAACCAAGAAGTAACCTCAGTAGTAGTAGGAACTAGCTGAATCATTACACAATAGGTACAAGGCTCTCAAAAACTCTCAAGTATACTTAAAGAACTATGAAGGGAAATGACAAGGTTTTAGGGTTTTAACTTAGGAAATATCTAGAACAACTACCGGTCGTTCGCTGCAGCGGTCACCACGTCAGCTGCGGCGAACTCGCTGTGGCGGGTCAAGCCTCGCTATAGCAAATTTTTCATTACCCAAATTCCCGTTATGGCGGCATATTGACCGCTACTACGGTCTCGCCGCAACGATCCCCTTTCCGCTTCAGCGGACCTTTCTAACCAGTAAGCACGGGTTTTCTACTTAGTTTTCACTCCATATCCCAACTATTTATCCAAGGCCTTACAACTACAACTAAACATGCAGGACAAAGTACAAACATGCTACAGACTCACCCATGGCCTTAGAATTCCAAGCGGAGGTCTGATTCATTCGCATTTCAATCTAGTACAACTTGCACCCTTAACCTGACAAGCAGGTCAGATACCAATTAATCCCTTTCTAATAGTAGAGATTAATCTATCCAATGTTCTCTTCTTTACAGGATTGTGCAAACAAAATAACCGAGTCTAAATTACAACCCATACAACTAAACTTCAAGTCACAACTAGAAACTGAACTTGGATCATGCGTCCAAATCAGGAAGACGCATCTAGTACCCTCCCAGGCCATGCCATAACACAAACCGCTCGCATAAAAGTTTAGGGAAGGGGTTTCCATCGTTCGTGGAAGAATAAGACAAGGAAGTGTAGATACCAATTGGAATCGTCTAGATACCAATTTGAATGAAGTAGCATGAAAGAATGAAAGAAGTGGAAGTTTCCTAAATGTCCTATAGCCTCTCGCAGATAGGTACGGAGCTCTTCGTACCGATCCGCAAGACTCTACTAGACACGTCCTTGTACAACGAGATTCACGAACCTAGGCTCTGATACCAACTGTCACCTAAATTACCGATCGTGCAGGCACCTACTTTATTATCACCAGTAGGCAAACCCTTACCTGTTAACCCATTAATCACTAGCTATTTTCAGCTTCTTTAATCATTTATACTCTAACAATCAATATATAAGTAAAAGAATAAATAAATAAACAAGTTATGATTAATAGATAATATTAGTGTGAAAGTCTTAACTATTACACCCCCAAAATCTGAAAGTCATCGTACAAGGACTCTAACCAATAATGTCTAAAGAATGAAGTATATCTCAAATATAATAACAAATAATGTCTGGAATGAAAGTAGACATCTGAAAAGAGAGATCTTCAGGTGGCATGGCTTGGATAGAAGCTCACCGTCGGATCCGTTCAAGCTAACTAGCTTCAACCTAGAGATGTGGTCTGGATGAAATCTCTGGAACACAATCTGCACTCAAAAAAGGTGCAGTAAGGTAGTATCAGTGCAAACACTATGTATCGGTAAGCATCATAGGCCGACTAAGATTAGTTCACGCATATAAGTATAAAATCAACAAGACAAACGGATAGGCACATAATACTCAAAACCAAGTCCCAAAATATCCCATAACAGAGTCACAGCCTAAGATGAAGCTTCTAAACCCCAAGTCTGTCAAGTCTCAATAATCTCACCTGATAATCACAAGTCCAAGTTCCGACCCTAGGTAGAGTCATTAATCCACAATTTAACTCAGTCAATAATCATATTTATATCACAATAGGCATTCAACTTCCATACAATAACCAAAACCAACCGAGCATATCATAATGCAGAATAAAATGGAATGATGTACAATGCAAAATATGATGAAATGCATACAATGCACTGGCCAAATACACACTGTACACACATGCTCACTGGTTTCATTGCCCAGAAGTCATGACCTGCAGGGGACCCATAGTGTCCATGTACTACTCGTTCCGGATACTCATCAGACCCGAGCCATAAATCCTTCTCTCCGAAAAGAACCTCGATCGCGGATCCATGTCATGTACCACTCATTTTCGAAACGAACCTCGGACCACGAGGTCACAACTAGCATCAAATAGTATCACAAGTTCAACAAGAAGATTATATTAAATTCTTCACTAATTTACATCACAATGTATGTCTCTACGTATTCCAGTTCATTAATATGTATAGACTATGAACAATTAGCAATATCAATGGCAAACACAAGGCATCATGCCACAAGTCTTTCATGAATCCTTACCGAACCATTTTCATCATGTATGAGTGTATGAATGCATAAATGAGTGTAAACATGGAAAATCAATGCAAACCAATAAAGCAACAGTAAGGTACAAGTCATAAGCCACAAGTCATATCAAGAATTAGATCAACTCAACCATGAAATGGATCATACAAACCGTCTCACCCAACATAAGAGTCTATGTCCCTCTTTACTTCCACACATAGCAAGTACGCCTCACAACTAAGTCTTGTATCACCAAGATGCTACATTTTTCTATATATTATCATCAACAGTAAATCATACATCAAGTTTTCATCTACGTATTGTCATAAGTTTATATCACAATTCAAGTCTAAACTTATTATCCTTCCTTTCTCCGATGATATGTGTCACAATAAGAGAGAACTGAATACAACATGACAATTTAGCTAATAAGTTTAATCACAATAGCAGGTCAACGAGGCACCATCAACGACAATCAAGCAAATAGAAATCCATCCCAAATCGCCACAGTATGAATACAACTACACCTCATATTTCAGTACATAAGGTAATGGTGACGATCCCACAAAATCAGAAGTCATACCAACCTAACTAATAACCAACCAAAATACCATGTCCGAAGACCTAATCATGCTTTCTCCCATCAATTCTACGCAATACATACGTTTCACTAATCAAAGTCTAACTAAAGTAAGCCGTAACCTACCTTGAATGCAGACTAGGAGCCACGAACTACTTCATACGAGTCTTCTATTTTCGAAGCGCCTCATAACGGTCAAAGTATAACAATATGATGCTAAGTAAGCAATCAACCATGTATTTAAAAAAGAACAACAATTTGGGGAAGAAGACCCACTTACTTCTACCGTTTTCAATGGATGAAGCCATCCTTTAATGGTGAATTTATCATGACTTCTATCTCTACAATCATTAACCTTCAATTCATGGGTTTCTAATCAATTTACCCTTTCAAACAGATTTTAGGATAAAATTTCTATTTTTATTAGAACCCTAAGTCTCAACATGCAATTTCAACCATAAGAAATCAAATTCCCTTCCTATAAAATATAATCTATACTCCTAGAAGATTAATCAACAAGAAAATTGACAACCCACCAATTATTTAAGGGTTCTAGGATTTCCACCCACCATTGACGGACCTTAAAATAATCATGGAACTTGAAGAAGAAAGGAAAAATAATAAATAAAGGTGGGGACTTACCCTCCAAGATGCTTTCACCAAAGAATGGAATGAAGTTTGCATGAAGTTTGCCTCTTTCTCTCTTGAAAACTGACTTTGGGGTCTTGTGGGTAATGGTTTGGGGTTCAGGTATAAAAATAGGACCTTCTGCCCCCAGTTGGTCACTGGAACAGACCCGCTATAGCGGCCATGGGTCCACTACATCGGACTTGCTGGAATAGCCCGAACGAAAAAGGGCATAACTCCCTCAAACGGAGGCTAAACGCAATGATTCTTTTTTCTATAGCTTCGTAATTATGATGCGGATCTAATGGTTCAAATATCACACAAAAAAATGTCATTTGGTCAATCTAGACCCCTTTCTATCCAAAGACCTACAGTAAAAACATCGAATGCTAGCGCGACAAAACCCAAACCCATCTGGAACTCTTCGGAACCTCACCAAAACTTGTGGACAAGTTCATAATCATCATATTAACTTGTTGGATCTTCCAAAACATTGAAACAGGGTCATCCTAACCCGACGTTGATCGTGGTCAACTCTAACTCGTTAACTTAACTAGCTTCTCCATCAATGACTCAATTTACACTCGAACCTTGCGGGAACCAACCCAATGACTTCATTAAGTCATAGATCATACTAACGGGACTTGGGGAAGGGTCAACAAGGTTAAATGGGTCAAAACACTATAATGACTGAACGGGTCCTTACACTTTGATATTTACTTTTGGATTAGTAAATACTCTGTAGTTTACTCCCGAAGTAGTAAAACTCTGCAACTTACTCACAAAGTAGTAAGACTCTGAATTCTACTCTCGAAGAAGTAGAACTCTTGAAATATCCTCCTGAAGTAGTAGATATTAGAAATTGAAGTCTCTCAAAGAGGTTATATATGGTAGCACCATTTATCCTAGATCGTAACTGTTACGATCGGAAAATAAATTGTAGTAAACCTGAAGTTTACTAGCGAGAAAAATGGTTATCATATTGCGACTACAAATGATTGGAAGATTGAGTATCTCTAAGTTACCAGGTAAGAAATACGTATGTCAAACGTTACCCGAGCATGATGAGATCATATGCCACAATAAACCAGAAGTTTATTGATATAAAATCTCATGCAATAGTAAACCAGAAGTTTACTAAAATAAATAGCACATGTCATGGTAAACTTGAAGTTTACTAGTACATATAATTTTATCAGTTGACATGATTGTTTTCGTCATCCTGATTTAAATCTGATGTGCTAGTTGAGTATTCTAAATATATTGAAGAACTAGAATATTCTTCAAAAATCTGTTTGTGTTGCTTGTTCTCATGATAAGTTGATTACACCAGCTAATATTGGGACTGAATCCCCTAAATTCTAGAAAATATAATAGGTGAATATGGGCCTCTTCACCTGCGATGTGATGACTTAAATAGTTGCATCTATGAGATGGTCACATGTATGATTATTGTCAATTGACAATTTCACATTTACAAGTTGCTTGCTAAAAATAATTAAGTTGGAAGCACAATTTTCAGAATATGTAATCAAGACAATTTATCTTGATAATGCTGGTTTATATCTAAGCTGGTTTAGCATTGGATGCCTCCATAATATAGCTAAATCATTGCTTATGAGAACAGAGCTTCAGATGTTAATCTGAGATATGATATATTGCATACAGCGGCACTTGTATTCTTCATACCAATAAATTATGTTAAATTCGCCCCTCATAATTGGCTCAGGGTCAGGAACTAGATATTTTCATCTTATAGCTTTTGATGTGCGGTATATGATTAATGAATATACCACGATGCATACAGATGGATTTCCCAAAGAAAATGGGGATATATGTTTAGCTTTTCGAACATAAGAGGGAGAGAACAAGCAGCTAAGAAATATGTTGTGAATTATCATCAGTATGATCCTCATATAATTCAAGTCAAATGCTGGAAGCATTTGCTGACCCAATTATTTCATATTTCATTAGCAAAACGCTCCTAATGTCCTTGAACGACAGTGTCTACAGCATGCATGGAGCATGGTATACCAATCGGTTCCAAATGTAATAATTCTTGAAAAAGTGGAGGAGCAAATGATCAAAAATGATCATAATAAGGAGGCAATGTGCTCTTGAAGAGCTTACGACATAACACTTCATGAAACCTTATGGGAGGTTCAGGTACCTGAAGATAATAAAGTGATGAGATCTCAGTAAGTTATGTCGAATTGCAAATCGACACAAAGTGATATCTCATCGACGATATCTTTGATACAATATGGCGCGCAATATTATATAAGATTGTGAGGATCTGAGTTCTACATCTCTTAAAACATGTTGATGTAGAAATAATTATCAAGTGATATGACGCATCTTGGTAAGCGTAAAGCTTATTGGACCTGCAGTCGTGCATCAGAAGATGTCACGCCATTTAACTACTAAATGGATGTTGTAACAATCTATATGTCTTACTTGATAAAATTCAAAAATTTCTGAATGATTCGAAATGTTTGAAGCATTTACAAGTTCTTGGGGAACTTGTTCATAATCCTTATATGGATTAAATCAGTAAGGTGAATGTGATTTAATAACCTTAGTGAATATTCATTAATGAAGGGTACAAAGATGACCCTGTTTACCCTTGTCTCTTTATGATAATCAGAACTTTTTATATTATTATGCAATTGATGCATTTATTTATCTTGTTATAACTATGAGAATGATATAATTTCTCTCCTTCACAAAGATATTGAAATTACATATAAGATCAAATTACATATTGTAAATGAAAGACCTGACATGAATGTGTTTGTCCTAACAAATGTTGTCATGTGTTTTGGATATACAAGACATTCATATGATCGACATAAGAGTTCGATCCAGATATGTTATCTATTTCCATGAAGGATTACTGTCATATCATGTTATTTTACTGACAGTCAAATCATAGAAAGATAACAGTAGTTTATAAAGCAAGTCAAGAATGTACTTGTCATGACTGCAATAATACTATATGGCGATGATGCAACTCTATCTACGGTATGAAGATGCAGATGATCAGCTAGTTCGTCCAATGATCATTTGACAGATCTGATCACAAAGGCTAGTGCCAACCTCCAGATATGATAAGTTGGTATACAAGATCAGAGGACATCATCTTCAAGAATTATGTGATGCTTTAATCAGGGGGAGTAAAATACGCGCTTTACTCTTTTTCCCTTAACTAAGGTTTTGTTCCATTTGGGTTTTCCTGATAAGGTTTTTAATGAGGCAGCTAGGAATGCATATTACTAGATACGTCTACTCTTTTTCCTTCACTAGGATTTTTCCCACTGGGTTTTTCCTAGTAAGGTTTTAACGAGGTACATTATCTATTAATGAACATCCAAGGGGGAGTGTTATAAATACACTGTATTATGGATGTCCATTCAAATACACGATTTTCCGGATAAGCTTGCAATTGGATAAACTTGCAAGTAGCTCATGCAGGCATGTTGCAAGCAGCTCCCTGAAAAACCTTGCAGCTGCTTCCTCAGGCTTGCATTCAAGTAGGAAGCTTGTCATCAGCTTCTGAAAAGCCTCGTAGCAGCTTCTTTTCTTCTATAAATAGGAACTCAATTTAGTTCATCTCTACTTCAATTGAAAGAACAATAAATCTCCCTCCCTCTCCCCCAGCTACTTTGACTATATATCTTGTTGTCTTGTAACCTTTAGTATTATTTCATAACACGTGTAATTTTATTATTTATTTTTATTTCATTTCACATGAATGCCACCAGTGAAATTATTATACACATCTTGTGACAAAGGTACACGTGCTCAAAAATTTGTATTGAATAAAGCACTTTAAAGGCCATATGTTGCCGACAGAATGAACTTAGATTATAGTAACAATCTTGGATTTTAATGAGAAAATAGTACGAAAAAAGATTGAGATTAGTATTAATTAATAATAAAGCATTTTTAAAATCCAGGAAATTGTTCAAACCCGTTGCATTAATTTCACCTCATAGGATTAAATAATCTCCTTTTTAATTTTTTTTCTTTAAAACTAGCGGGTCAGTTTTTTATTTTTTTATTTTTAGTAGTGTGTTCATTAGTTAGATGGGTGGTCTTTCTTTTTTTTTTTTTTAGTGGGTGTGAATATTTAATTGCCCTTCAATATATTCGCTTAGTGGTGGTCGCAAACACCCCTTTATTTCCTATTGTCTCTAGTTTAACTTGAAAAATGAAACTAGAGCGTAGAAAAAGGGTAAATTAATTAGGACTCGAAGCTTTAAACCTCATAAAATAAAGAAAATTTTACATGGTGTAGATAACAACTAATAGGTATTTACCTATAGTAACTTTATTTTAAATTAGTTACCTACCGTACCTATACTATGTATTTAATTATCTACCGTAGCTATACTGTATATTTAAAGAATAATACTACACCAGATAGAAAAATACATTGAGAACAAAGTTTCCTTCTTTTCTCTCATTTCTCCAGATCTGATCGTCTCATTCTCCAAGCCTGCTCGATCCGCTCCGGCAAAATCTAAGTCTGGCCAGCTCCCACCACGAACAACACCAATGATCGTCGTCATCTATGGCCGCCGTCGTCCGTTGTTGATGAAACCCACTGGAAACTCGAGTTTCGACTTCATCATCACCTCCATCGCCTTTGTCATCTCTGGCCGAAATCCATGGCCAATCAATCGAATTTTCTCAGATCTGAGTGTATCTCTAGCCGCTAGTCCTTTGTTGATGAAACTTGCTAGAAAATGCGAGTTACAGATCGGCATCATTATCACCTCCACCTCCATTGTCATCTCTGGCTGGAATTCATTGCCAACCGATCGGATTTTCTTAGATCTGAGTGTATCTCTGGCTGCCATCGTCCTTTGTTGATGAAACCCGCTGAAAACTCGAGTTCCAAATTGGCTTTGTCATCACCTCCACCGCCATCGTCATCTCTGGCTGAAATCCATGTCCAGCCAACCGGATTTTCTCATATCTGAGTGTATTTCACGGATCTGAGTGTATTTTATTTCTTGTATTTCTCAAATCTGGCCGGATTTGAGTGTATTTTTCATTGTTTGATTGTATATACAGTGTATCTTTTTTGTATTTTTGCCTGTATTTCTGTATTTTGAAAGTTTTTTTTTTTGTTTTTTTTTGTTTTTTTTTGTTTTGTTTTGTTATTTTCGCCTATATTTCTTGAATTATTGTTTTTGAATACAACTGAACTGAATACAGTGAATTGAATAAACTGTTAAAGTAGCTACGAATAAATACAGTAAATAAAATACAGCCTAATATCCCTGTAATTTTTTAATTTTAATACAACCGAATTGAATACAATGAATTAAATGTAGTGTAAAAGTAGCTATGAATGAATACAACCGAATTGAATACATCCGAATTGAATACAGAAAAATACACTCTATGGCAACGAATTAGTAGCTATGAGCCGTAATTAGCTAAACTATAGCTATGGTTTGTTAGAAGCGTGCAACATATAACTGTTTCTGTAATATTCTCTTTAATAAATCCCAACAAGAAATTTAAGGGATTTAACTAAGGGTATTAGTGGGTAATTAAGAATTCAACACTTTAGGCTTGAAAAAGCTTATTTGTGAAATCAAGTAGGTGTATTGAGAAATCCCCACTTGTAAATGAGTCTCCACTACCTAGGACACCCCCACCTACTTTAGTTAAATAACTCATCACAAGACCCACTGAATGATCCCACAACCCTAACTCCTTAAATCAAATAGTTTTCAAATTAATCATTTTATTTAATTGCTAGTAATCACAATTTCCAAAACTAATCTTCAAATCGAAATTTTGGATACTTTAGGAATACAGACCATAGTAAAGTTAATTACACAAACGAATATGGTAGGTTTCTCATCGTATTCTCTGTAGCATTCGACCCTAACCTAGTTGGGTCATATATTGACAACCACCGCTTACACCAATTTAAAGGTGTAATTTGGACGAAATTTTGATGTCGTTGCTAGGGGATACAGTTTTGAAATAACATATTTGTAGTATGAAAACTTTACTAAGTTTATATTTCTTATATTACATAAAACTGTCGTTTTTGTTGTTTAAGGAGCCATGGCAGATTCTTATGATGAGGGAAATGTCGAGGTAGCTAACTTTGCCAATGCTATTCATCCACCTCAAATTCTGGGGAACGCAGGTTTCTATGTATCGGGAACTATGCTTCACATGTTGAACAACAAAGGCTTGTTCGGGGGAACCGGTTCAGACGACCCAAATAGGCATCTAAGGAATTCAACGAGGTTTGCTACGCCTATCATCAACCCAATGTACCGGAAGAAGCGGTCAAGCTAAGGCTCTTCCCCTTTTCTCTTATAGGGGAAGCAACTACATGGTTGGACGATCTAAAGGCCAAGTCCATCACTACATGGACCGAGCTAGTAAAAGCATTCCTTGAAATTGTTTCCCTCCGGATCGAATGCTACAACTTTGCAATGAGATGTTGCATTTTCACCAACAACTGGATTAGGCCCTACATAAAGCATGACTTCGATACCAGAAGAAGCTAAAAAAATGTCAAAACCATGGGTTGAGTGATGATGTTCTACTAAAAACCTTCTATCGGTCGCTTGACTAGGTTAACAAGTCGGTGGCCAATAGTGTGGTGGATGGAGCCCTTATGGATCGATTGTTTGCCTTAGTGAGTGAGCTACTTTATAATTGACAAATAAAAATCACGCTTGGCATGCAAAGGCATCAGAAGTTACCAGAGGAGGTTCTTCTGGAGTGTTGTAGTAACGACCATTTAGTTGTTATAGTCTTTGAGGCATTTTCGTAGTTTTCGAGCATTGATTAGCTTACTTTTAACCCGAGGGGACCACTGACACACTTCCCGAGGTGTCTAGACCGGATTTAGGTAACTTTTGTGAAAAATAGGCTTAAAGTGAAAAATGGTTGATCCAAAGTTGACTTTTAGGCAAACGAAACTTTTTCCAAATTTCGTCTATTCTGAGAGGTCCTGATGGTCGTTTAGAACTTGTGTGTGTATTTGGTTTGGGTCCCAATACACTTGGATGCATTCCGAGACTTGGGTTGAGAATTTGGGATTAAGGCATCGGAGGTTGACTCAGTTAACGAGACCTCCGTTAGGAATTCCAAGGGCACGGGCACGTTCGTAGCACATTTTATGTGGGTCTATGTGTTTGGTATGTGAGCAGATGGCCTCGAGATTTGGTTAAAAAATCGGATCGAAAGGTGAAACTTGGGTTAAGGCCGGTGTCCTGGTGCCCCGCTTGGCGGCACCAAGACTGCGAAGAAGGGGCACCGCTGGAGCACAGTCTAGCCCCCATTTGTGCTGAAGAGGATTTTAGCCTCGACCGCCGAAGCGGCACTGCTGGGGATGTCCCAGTGCCGCATAAGCGGGTGACGGGCAGTTTTGTAAAGTTAATGAAGGGTTAAAAACCCTTAGACCCTCATTATGTCCCATTTCGATATTTGAGCTTGAAGAAACTGCCCTTAAGGATATTTGAAGGAGAATCTTGAAGGTAAATCTTACTCATTTCTTCATTCTTCCTTTAATCCATTCTCATGTTAGATTCTCCTTTTCCCTCAATAAACCCATTGTGATGGGCGTTCAAAGAGGGTTTTGGAAGAACATTGGCCTTAGGATTATTAATGATAAACTGGTGATGTTTATGCAAGATAGTGACTAATCTGAGCTCATTAAGCATATATCTTCCACCTTTAGCATTGAATTTCGGAATTGGAGACTTAGGGTTTATACCCAATTTGGGGGTTTTGCTTGAAATCAGAAATTAGGCTAATCCTTGAGTTAAATCAACAATTAGAGGTTGGGTTATGATACCTAGTACTTAATTTTGTATTTTGCTTCCGAATTTTCCGTTTTGCCCTTGTGGGCCAGTTTTCCCAATTTCTAGGGTTAGAATTGACCTAATTGAAATAATAGCAATATTAGTATCATTCTTCATGATTTCTAATATAGATTTCGATTATGCTTAGACTACTTTGGTTCTGAGGTTTAGCGGAAGGGCAAGGCAAAGTAGTGAGTTGTTGGTGCTGCGGTTCGGCCATCCAGGTAGGTTATGGCTTACCTTTGGTGAGACTTCGTATAGCGAAGAACATATTTAGATTATAATGTCAAATACAGCATGTGAACCTTCGGGTATGAAGTCGGGTTGGTTATTGCCTTAGGTTGGGCCCTGTTGTGTGTTGGGACTAGCCACCCTATTATATGTGCTTTGATTATT
>NC_081349.1:66042758-66152747 GCF_029784015.1 Lycium ferocissimum
CTTTAACGGGCCTCCGTAGGGAGGGGCGGGTTTTCGCAGGGGGAGAGTGAAACTTATGCTTCCCGTCAGTTAAAAGTTCATGAAAAGAATTACCTTACCCATGATTTGGAGTTGTTAGCTGTAGTCTTCGCCTTGAAGCTTTGGAGGCACTACTTGTACCGTGTTCATTATGAGTTTTTTACCGATCACTGTAGTCTTTAGCATGTGTTTACCCAGAGAGATCTTAATTCCAGGCAACGCAGATGGATGGAGCTCCTGAAGGATTATGACATCTTTATCTTTTATCATCCCGGGAAAGCCAATGTGGTGGCTGATGCCTTGAGTCGTAAGGCAGTGTGTATGGGGAGTTTAGCTCGATTGATTATTTTCGAGCGTCCGTTGGCCATGGAGGTTCAGACTCTGGCCAACAGTTTCGTCCGTCTTGATATTTCAGCCCCGGGCAGGATTTTGGCCTGTATAGAGGTGAGGTCATCTTCATTGGATCGAATCAGGGCTCATTAGTTTGAAGATGCTCAGTTGAGCAAGATCCGAGATAGGGTTTCGAGAGGTGAAGCCAAGAAGGCTGTGATTGACTCTTAGGGTATTCTGAGGATTAGAGGACACGTGTGCGTTCCTCGTATTGGTGATTTGATTCAGTTGATCTTATCTGAGGCTCATAGCTTTCGCTATTCCATTCATCCGGGGGGGGGGGGGGACAAAGATACACCGAGACTTGAGACAACACTATTGGTGGCGTCGGATGAAGAGAGATATAGTTGATTTTGTGGCTAAGTGTGAAAATCGTCTGCAGGTAAAATATGAGCACGAGCGACACGGTGGGGTGCTTCAGATGATGTCCATTCCCGAGTGGAAGTGGGAGAAGATTACCATGGATTTTGTCACGGGTCTTCCGAAGACCCTTGGCAAGTTTGACTCTATTTGGGTGATAGTGGATCGGTTGATGAAGTCCACTCACTTTGTTCCAGTTCAAGTTTTCTATACCGCAGAGAAGTTAGCTAAGATGTATATTCAGGATATTGTGAGATTACATGGGGTTCCTATTTCTGTTGTATCTGATTGGGGTACTATCTTCGCCTCTCAATTTTGGAGGGTATTTCACTAGGAGTTGGGTACCCGATTGAATCTTAGTACAGCCTTCCATCCCCAGACAGATGGCTAGTCCGAGCGGACCATTCAGGTGCTCGAGGACGTGTTGAGGGCGTGTGTTATCGATTTCGGTAGTCATTGGAATTAGCACTTGCTCTTGATAGAGTTTGCGTATAATAACAATTATCATTAGAGTATTGTCATGGCGCCTTTTGAGGCCTTATATGGTAGGAGATGTAGATCTCCGATTAGTTGGTTTGATGGGTTCGAGGCTCGACCTTGGAGCACGGACCTTTTGAGAGAGTCCCTTGATAGGGTGAGAGTTATTCAGACCAAGCTATTGGCAGCTCAGAGTCGGCAAATGATGTATGCAGACCGAAAGGTTCGGGATTTAAAGTTTGCTATTGGTGACCAGGTTCTATTGAAGGTTTCACCCATAAAGGGTGTTATAAGGTTTGCAAGAGGGCAAGTTAAGCCCTGTACATTGGTCCGTTTGAGATTGTGGATTGTATCGGTGATGTAGCTTATGAGTTAGCATTACCGCCGCCGGAGTTCATCTGGTCTTTCAAGTTTCGATGCTGAAGAAATACCATGCCGACAGTACCTATATTGTCCGTTGGGATTCTATATTGCTTGATGATAATTTGACTTATGAGGAGGAGCCTATTGCAATCTTGGATAGGCAGGTTCAGAAGTTGAGGTCAAAGGAAATTGTTTCTGTGAAGGTGCAATGGAAGCACCATCCGGTGAAAGAGGCTACTTGGGAGACCGAGTCCGACATGCGTAGTCGATATCCCCAGTTGTTCACTAATTCAGGTATTTCCCTACTTTCCTTCTTTCTTCGCTCGAGGACTAGCGACGGTTCAATTGGTATCTGATGTAACGACCCGTTTAGTCGTTATAGTCTTTTACATATTTTCGCCGTTCCCGAGCATTGATTAGCTCACTTTTGACCCGAGGGGGCCGCTGACATGCTTCCCAAGGTGTCTAGACCGGATTCGGATAACTTTTGTGAAAAATAGCTTAAAGTGAAAAATGGTTGACCCAAAGTTGACTTTTGGGCAAACGAACCTTTTTGGAATTTCGTCGATTCCGAGAGGTCCGGATGGTCGTTTAGAACTTGTGTGTGTATTTGGTTCCCAATGCACTTGGATGCATTCCGAGACTTGGGTTGAGAATTTGGAATTAAGGCATCGGAGGTTGACTCGGTCAACGAGACCTCCGTTAGGAATTCAGAGGCCACAGGCGCATTCGTAGCGCGTTTTTATGTGGGTCTATGTGTTTTGTATGTGAGCAGATGGCCTCGGGAATTGGTCAAAAAATCGGATCGAAAGGTGAAACTTGGGTTAAGTTTCTGGTGTCTGGTGCCCGCTTTGGCAGCATCAACACCGCAGCAGCGGCACCGCTAGAGAGGTAGCCCTGCCGCCGAAGTGTTGAAGAGGATTTTGGCCTCGACCGCTGTAGCGGCACCGCGCCGGGGTCCCCGCCGTGGGGTGACGGCGCTTTTTGTGAAGGGTTAAAAACCCTTAGACCCTCATTATGTCCCATTTCGATATTTGAGTTTGGAGAAACTGCTCTTAAGGATATTTGAAGGAGTATCTTGGAGGTAAATCTTACTCAGGAGTATCTTGGAGGTAATTCTTACTCATTTCTTCATTCTTCCTTTAATCCATTCTCATGTTAGATTCTCCTTTTCCCTCAATAAACCCATGGTGATGGGAGTTCAAAGAGGGTTTTGGAAGAACATTGTCCCTAGGATTATTAATGATAAATTGGTGATGTTTATGCAAGATAGTGACTAATCTAAGCTCATTAAGCATATATCTTCCACTTTTAGCATTGAATTTCGGAATTGGACACTTAGGGTTTATACCCAATTTGGGGGTTTTGCTTGAAATCAGAAATTAGGCTAATCCTTGAGTTAAATCAACAATTAGTGGTTAGGTTATGATTACCTAGTACTTAATTTGGTATTTTGCTTCCGAATTTTTTGTTTTGCCCTTGTGGGCCCGTTTTCCCAATTTCTAGGGTTAGAATTGACCTAATTGAAATAATAGCAATATTAGTATCATTCTTCATGATTTCTAATATAGAATTCGATTATGCTTAGACTACTTTGGTTCAGAGGTTCAGCGGAAGGGCAAGGCAAAGAGTGAGTTGTTGGTATTGCGGTTCGGCCATCCAGGTAGGTTATGGCTTACCTTTGGTGAGACTTCGTATAGAGAAGCACATATTTAGATTATAATGTCGGAGACAGCGTGTGAACCTTCGGGTATGAAGTTGGGTTGATTATTGCCTTAGGTTGGGCCCTGTTATGTGTTGGGACTAGCCGGCCCGTTATGTGTGCTTTGATTGTTCCATTGTGATGGTTTGATGCCATGAGTAGTTGGTACATATTGGAATCTGTGTTATTGTCTTGATTGGGATAGAATTGACATACCCGCTGTTGGTATTTGTACTTGGATATATTGTTGGCGTACCCACTGCTGGTACTTGTGATATTGATATATTGTTGGCATACCATTGTATGTATTGTGATATGATACATTATTGGTATACCCACGATAGGTATTGTGATATTGATATATTGTTGGCATACCTACTGTTGGTATTTGTGATATTGATACATTATTGGCGTACCCCATCGTTGGTACTTGTGATATTGAACTTGATTGTTGATGTTGATATACGCATTGCATACATTCTCACTCATTCATGATGCATGGGCGATACCCAGTGATGATCCTGTATCGTTGATGGAGTGAAACTGGTATTTTAATAAACTCTTTTACTTGAATGATTGTGAGAAGGCCGATGTCCGAGGTTCAATTCCGAAATTGTTGATTATGTGAAACTGATATTTGACAACTCTTTTACTTGAGTGATTGTGAGATGGCCGATGTCCGAGGTTCAGTTCTGGAATCATTGATTGTGTGAAACTGATATTTGACAACTCTTTTACTTGAGTGATTGTGACATGGCCGATGTCCGATGATCTATTTCGGCATCATTGTTGCATGGCCGATTCCGATTTATTTCGAAATCGTTGTTGGTGCATAGACTCCGCGGGTCCCCCAGGGTGGTGCCGGTGAGAATCCCCCCGTGGGCAAAGATCCGAGGTCCCGTCTGTCTGTTGGGCAAAGATCCGGGATGGGTGGCACTTAGACTTCGCGAGTCACGCTGGGTTATGTTACCGAGACGTCGATATTTTCGCCCGGAGTACATGTGTACACCTCGTTTGCATGGCATGGCATGGCATTGCATTCATACCATTATTGCACTGCATTGCATTATGACTTGATTGAGATGCTCGGTGATTGGAATGTGATGATTGGATTGGAGCGGATATATTCAGACTTGACATATTTAGGTTTAGATGCTTTACACAGGCGATGATGGATATTCGGTTGTGGTTATGTTGTCTTATGCTTGGTTGGTTTATTTGCTTATCTGCTTTATTTTCTGAATTGTGCTAACTATGCTTAGTCGGCAGATGATGCCTACCAGTACTGTTGTTTGTACTGACCTGCACTTGCTGCATTTTTTTATGAATGCAGAGTATCAAGTCGAATCCACTTCCGTGACCCGTGGCTGACAGACGCGTTCAGCTTTCTCTCGAGTTTCCAGGGTGAGCATGGCATCCGCTAACCTTGAAGACTTTCCTATCATATGTCCTATTTTTATTTCAGAGACATAGACATTTATGTATTAGTATTTCAAATTGTATCCTTAGATGCTCTTGTATTATTTAGACTAGACCCTGGGGGTGTTTATTATCTTCCGCACTTTCTACTACTTATATATAGATATATCGTGAGACTTACGTATTTGTTCTATTCCGCTGTTTAAAATTCATTCTTTCGTGTATTTATTCATTGTTGGGTTGAGGGTTCGCTTACCGAGGTAGGAAGGTAAGTGTCTGCACAGCCTAAGCAAAATAGGTCGTGATAGTTATCCAGGAAAGCTATCAAGAAAAAGAAGAAAGGAACGAGACAATGGCTCAATTGGTGACCCAAATAGTGGTCCTTACTAATCATTTATGGACAAAGGGACCAAGATGGTGAATGCGGTTGCAAGTACTCTTCCAAAGCAAAATGTTCATGAGATTGCAGCATATGACCATGAGGGGTAATAAGAGCAAGAAGAAGAGGCAAGCTATGTGAACAATGTACAAGAGGGGGGGGGGGGGGGAGGTTACGTACCAATTATCAAGGATTGAACCAATCACGGAGATCTAGTAATCAAGGTAGTGGGAATCAAGGTTGGAAGAATGATCAACACATTCCAAATTGGAGGGATTGTAATGAAGGAGGTTGTAGGGACAACGACCATAAAAAATGGAGTTCCAACCCTTACATTGCACCAAGAGGGCTAACATACCAACAACCTACCCAACCTCCACCCTATCATAACCGAGAAGCTACTAGTGATCCAGCTAGTTAAAAAAAATGAAGAAATGTTTCCATAGGCATTGAAGAACCAAGATAAGTCTAAAACCACTATGAAACAGATAAACAACCTTGTAGCATTCCATTCCACAATCATCAAGCAACTTGAAACTCAATTGTGGCAAATTGTTACTGTTACACCTCGAAAAATTTTCCGTTGATGCACAGTGAATAGACTAACAAAGGTCACCAAGTATACAATGTTTCGATAAGTAAGAAATAGCATTTGATGATCCTAATTGAGATTTCAAAGACATTTGAGGTAAGAGAAGAAAGTTGGCCAAGAAAGGCAAGGTATACGTTATGTATCGGAAGAGATTTACGAGTAACAAGTTAATGATGACTTAATGATGTCTTGGACAAGAGTTATAATGTCCCTTAGATTGTTAATGAGGTGTTAAACAAGTGTTAAGAAGGTTCCATAAGGATTGGAGATCAAACGAGTCGACGAGAACGAGTTCGGAAAAGTCAAGCATTATACGTTCCAACATACTGGCCGTATAAAATATACTGGCCGTATGTTAGGCCGTATATCCTACCCAGAATGGAAGCCCTCACTGGACCAAATGTACGGCCAGACATACTGTCCATATAAATTATACGGACCGTATGTTGGTCCATAGAACTGAGTCGGGACAGATTTTAAAATTGATATAAGGGACTCAACCTCATTTATTTCATTTCATTTTCTCACTCCACACTTCAAGAACACTATAGAAAGCTCTCCATCCTTCTTCCACAAGAACTCAAGAGAAATTTATGATCAACTTCATCGAACCAAGAAAATCAAGTGTAAGAAACTCATTGGAGTTCATCCAAGGCAAGAAATCCCATTGGAAGTGAACTGGGGTTTTGGCTCAAGTGAAGTATTTCCACTCAAGGCTTATTCCCACACTATCTAAGGTAAGTTTTATGATCATTCCATATTGTTTAAGGTATTGAGAGGTTGAAAGACTTGGATTGTAGAAGGAGATAGAAAATGGGTTATGAATGTGAGAATAGTGGCATTTTTGAGTAGTAGTTTGAAATAGGTCATGATTCTTGATATGTTGTGATTATAAGTATGTTATAAATGACATTAAGAACATGGGATAAGCATTATATATGGGAAAATGTACTAGTGTACTATGACCATGATTATGGATGAATTGAAGTGAAATTGTGAAATGTGAATAATGTAGAGGAATGAAGATTATTGGTTATAATATTGTGAATGTATTATAGACGTTTGGGAGTTTATATATGATATGGGGAAAGTTGTATAAACAAAGGAAATGCTGCCCAATTTTCTCTAGCTTTGATTGAGCATGTTCATGTAATCGATTAGCTAACATTAATACGAACTCTCTTGAAGGTAGAAACATGAGCGTTGAAGGAGAACGATCAAGCGATAGAATAGCTAAACGAAAAGGTATGTAAGGCCAGTCCTTTCCTTCCAAGGCATGACTCCATGGCATGAATCTTCTTATCTTTCTATGACTTCTCTAAATATATGTATACAACGGAAATCATGAGTCTATGTTCATGAAGATCCTTATATGAGATGAAGTAAGATAATGGCGATGATGAGCTTAAGTCTAAAGATTCTAATGTCCATGATATGATGATTCTATAAAGCTAATGATCCAAATTATGATTTATTGATGTTGCTCTTTATGCCACACTCACCTTATACGCTAATTCCTTCAAGGTGAGGCAGAATGCTCCATAATGGAATCGGGGGTTCACGACCTTATGTCACCCCGGTAAAGTATAGTTGTCTTTGAGTTTTAATGCATGCATTATGATGAGTACATGATGATGATATTACACCGCGCCTATATGGCCGGGCAGACACCGCTAAGGCTGGCATCGTATACACCATGTCTAGATGGCATGGGCAGACACCACTAGTGGGCGGCATGAGATGGTTACCCCGGACGCAGGATGCCTGGACGCAGGCTAATGATGATCACACCATACCTATATGGTTGGGCAGCTTATACATATATATATGCGCATACGTGATATGATGATGATGTTTATGAAGTAAGTCAGCATGCATTATTTCTATTAAGACTGACAGTCAATTACAGATTGTTCTTCATTTCGTTGATGTATTGTTATTGTTTATGCCTTACATACTTAGTGCAATATTCGTATTGACGTCCTTTTCTTTGGACGCTGTGTTCATGCCCACGGGCAGACATGGAGGTGATCCAAATTCATAGGAGCTATCAAAGAAACTTTGAGAGCACTCCATCGTTCCGGAGGTGCCATTGCTTATTATTTTGTGTATATATTTTGGGCACGGCGGGGTCCTCTCCCGTCCATATGTCTAGTACTCTAGTAGAGGCTCGTAAATGCGTATGTGTGGGTAGTATGGTCTTACGATGTCCTTATTGTACGTATATCTTTTTGATAGCCGAAGGGCTTATGTATATAAAGGTAAATATGTTTCAAAATGAAATGGTTCTTCTATGATTATGAGCATGAGAATAATGAAGGAACGCAGAATGAGTATGATGAGTAATAGAATGAGTGGTGCTTGGTGGTTAGCCCCGGGTACCCGTCATGGCCCCTAGTCAGGTTGTGACAGCTACAACTCTCAACCATAGGAAAAAAGGGCTTTTCCAATTTATACAATTGCAAAATGATGATAGTAGGGCATCTTATTATCTATTCATCACTACAAGAAGTGGGAGAGTGTTAGAGGGACTCAACTTGCAAGATGAGGGGTGTTGATTGATCAAGAATCCCCTAAAAAGGGGGATGTTGAGCGAGCAGAGAATGTTATCTTGGTTGATAAGAATATTTAAGAGATTCATGAAGAAGATAACGTGAAGACCCAAGCGAAGGGGATCGACAAGACTGATAGGGCACCCAAAGCCCTGAATGCTATTTCGAGTCCCCTCCTCCATTTCCACAATGGTTAGCAAAGAATGTTGAAGACGACAAGTTCAACAAGTTCACTAAAATGCTTAAGCAATTGTCAGTGAATATCCCACTTGTAGAAGCTTTGGAGAAAATGCTTGGGTATTCCAAGTTAATGAAAGACCTCATCACATAGAAGAGAAAATTGAGCTTTGAGTCGGCGGACATTACACATCAATATAGCGCCATTGTTTTTAGCACATTGGTCTAGGAGCAAGAATACACTGGCATCTTCACCATCCCATGTTCTATTAGGGTTTATGAACTTGCAAAAGCGCTTTGTGATCTTAGAGCAATAATTAATTTGATGCCCTATGCCATTTAAGAAGTTGGGTTTGGGAACTCCCTGACCTACAAGTATGAGGGTCTTATGGCAGATAAAACGGTAAAGATGATAAGATCCGGCTTGTGGAAGACACAGATTCAAACAACTAATACGACAAAACTAAAAATGAGAAGAAATCAAACATGAGAAGTGAAGAAATTGGGATGAGAAATAGAGGGATAGAGTAAGACACAATTAGTAAAGGAATTACAGGAAAGTTTGGATATATGAAATCCAAACCCTCCTAATCGATTCCTACTAACGAACCTATACTATTTGAATTCAATTAAGAGTTAATCAAATGAATCCACAAATAAACAACTCTAATATGAAATCAATGGAAAATGGATTCAACAACCAACAATGGAATCCACCATAATTAACTATCACTCTCACTAATCACTAGATTAGCACTACACTAAACTACCAAACAAACTATCACTCTTTAAGAGTATTCATCTCAACATCACTCAAAAACTTCTAATGAAATGACTAAGTGTAGTATTTATACTACTAGGCTAAAGAAGACCAACAAGCTTGTTATAAAAATACCCTTAATGAAGCAAGGGCCTTGCTTGGTTGTATTCTCGAAGGATGATGGCTTGTCTTTAAGGAATATCCTCTTTGCATAAATAATCACCTTTCGACCTTTAACTTCCCAAGCTTGCAATTGTAGCCACACATTAACATTTGGGTTTCTTTAAGAGGCAAGCTTTGGGCCTTGGACTCTTGGGCTCTAGAAACTCCTCCTCCATGCTATCTCCCATAGCTTGAAGGCCCTCCAATCATTGTCTTCAAGTGCTTCCATAGCTTCATTCTCCATGAACATGGCCTCTAGAGCTTGAAAGTTCTTGGCTCGGTTTCTAGTATAAGTCCTTGGAGAAGTTAGAGAAATTGAGCCCCCCCATATCATATCGTCCTCCTCTTCTTGAACAGGATTCGTCTTCAAATCCGAACCTAGAAACACCCAAGGAAGGACATACAAGAACATGGGCCTCATCACATAGCGGTTAGTATAAAAGGTAATATGCATTTTATCATGCCAAGGATGCATAAATTTGTGGTACAAGCAAGTATCAACAATCACCATGAATACAAATCCTATGTATGAGGCATCAAGAAGTTGATTCCTCCAAAGATCATGAAATGAGGATAAAGTAGCGAAGCCAATGGATTAAAAATATAAAGCATGCAATGCTACATTGGTTCTAGAAGACATGAAAAAAATTTGATCCTCACTTTACCAATAAGAACAACTCAGTAGTACAATGATCAAGTCACACAAAATATCACTGGGGTCAAAAAGGAAGAATATCCACATATCTTGGTCAAGAACACAAGTATCTACCCAATAAGAAGCCCTCCCAACATAAGATACACCCAAAACACAAACATGAGTGTCATCATATGCAAATAGATAGTAAAGAAAGGTGTCACGCAAAACAACTTCATCTATGGTGCCCGCATGTAGTATCACAATTAGGTTCAAGAACACAATCAAGCATACTAATATTAATCCTTTGAACACACATTGAACAAGTAGCAATTTGTAAACAAATATCACCTTCCTTTTCAAAACATTTCTTCCCCACAAATGTAGTATAATTCCCAAGGGGAATTTCATATTATAGGGATGAGTGTCATCATCCCATAGTGGATTTTCAAACACCTTGTAGCCTTCCAAAGTGACTACACTTTCAACATTACAATACGTTCCACTAGGCACTTCATTTTCAATAGACATGTTATCATCAAATAAGACATTATCTTCAAAGAAGAAACAATCACTACATGATGAGGATTCAAAACAAGTGAATTTACTCTCATAAAGATAGACATCATTTTTCAAAGCATTTTTCGTTTCCTGACTAGCTGCATGACACACAACACTATCATAACCTTGAGTCTCATCAAATGTTAATAAGGTAATATCGAAAGACTCATCTTCATATGTATCAAATAAGGGTGGTGTGTCATATTCATAATCTTCCACATTATCAACTAGTTCAAGATCATCACTAATTTGAGGTTCATTAATCACAACACAAAATTTCTCAAATAGTGGATTAACATTACAAGCAAGTTGATCAACACAAGTACCCACACTAGTTGGACTCAAATTGATCTTGCTAGAAGAATCAATTCGGTCATCGCTAGGATCAGCTAGTGTGTGACCTATCATATCACATGACAATGTACTAACATTCAATTCACAAGTATCAACACTAAGTGGACACAAATTAACCTCACAAGAAGATTTAATTCGGTCATCAATAGGATCAACTAGTGTTGGAACACCCCTATCAACCACATTATCAATATTCATCAAAGACCAATTAAGCTCAAGACATGGTAAAGAATCATTAAGCTCAATGCATGGTAAGCATCTTTCATACTCAAATCGGCATCAAGATCACTCAAAGAAGTAGAAGTATTAGGATAAGCTTCTTTACCTCGAAGTGCATTCAAAGGATCTTCTTTACCTTGAGCTACCAATGGTAACCTCACTTGACCAATTGGAGGGATGGTCTTGGCCTCCATTCTTTCTTTCAAGAATGGGAGTTTTTCACATGAAGACTTCTTTAGTAATTTATCTCCTTGAGTACCTACAAAAGAGTTTTCACAAAAAGATGAAGAAGTAAAAAGGTTAGAATGATGTTGTGAAAACTCCCTCACGTCACTTCGCACAACCTCTCCTTTTTTCGCTCTAGAGTTGTCACATGGCTCTCCCTTACTCATCTCAATTTTGTATCTCTTATGTTCTTTGGAGGGGGAATGAGCTCCCAAAATGCCCTTCAAAGGGTTAGGATGACCCTTCATGTCAATCTTCCATTTGGTTGAACAAAGAGGAACTTTCTTTCCTCCTAGCCTTTTCGGAATGTGCTTGGTGTCATTTTTCTTTCCATGTGGATTGACAAAGCGACACCGCCAAAATTTCTTTAAGGCACTCTAAGTCTCAATTGGGTTCCCCTTTCCTTTCTCATGCTTCCAATGCTTTATAAGAATCCCTTTGAGGGTGCTAGAAGCTAACTCCACTTTCTCTTTTTCCAAGTAGTGGTAACATTCAAAAATCTCATCCAACTTGTGTTCCCATTCAAAGTAACCTTCTTCATTAGATTTTAGACACAAGGTTGGCCACTATACGTTGGAATTTTGCACATTTGCAACGAATAGGCTCTACCTTTCTTGCACAAGTTGAGCTATGCACGCCTCGATACTACAAGGAGGCAATGCCAAATTCCCTAACTTAAACATTGTACCTGCAAAAGTAGCAAACACGTTAGTAGAAAAAATTTCTCACGTCACTCGTATTTGCACTCACCTTACCTCACTCTAGTGTCCTTCCGAAGTTGGCCACGAACTTCCAATCCAAATCAATTTCACAAGGTTGCTAATTCTTTGTGTAAGAATAGATTCTTGTTAATTGAAAGACGGATGACTTGGTCAAACTAACGGACTTGAGCCAAAGAAGTTTCAACGAAGTTTAAACGAGAAAAACTTGAAAAATAATTGGCCCAAAAGAAATGGAACTTGAATTTAGATAGGTATGGATCCCATAACTCCTTATACTCACAAAGATATACCCCCCTAAAGTTAGGCCAAAATCCACCAACACTTAGAAAAAAATTCTAGGTGTTGAAAAGAACAACTCTCTGAATTTGGGGCCCTCGCGCCTACAGGTGCGGTTGGGCATGCGTCAGACACATCGCTGACATTGCTACTGACGTGGATTTTTTTTGTTGAAATTTTGGGCTGAATTTTTTTCTGATTTTTTTTGACTTGTCTTGGGCCCACAAAAATACTTTTCAACCCTTTGACTTGAAGAATTTTGGATCAAACACTCCCTTTTGCCTTCTTCTTCAAGATGAAGGTATGAAGATTTCTATGAACACTAAGAACACCCAAAACCAATTCTATGCCCAAATCAAATTATATTTCTCTCAAATTTTGGATCTAAGTCCTCCTTGACAAGGAGAACAAAACCCAATAAAAATTAGCTCCAAATAAAGTCCAAATCACTAAACCCACTTGTGTTCGTCAAGCTTTGAAGATCCTTTAATGGTGGAACCTTCAAAACTCCTCTAAACAACTTGAAACTTCAGATTTGGGGGTTTTCCACTTCAACAAACTCAAATTCTAACCTCAAATCCAACAAACAACAACAAAATTTGGGGGTTTTGATTTTCAAGTATTTTTTTTTGACACTTTTTTTTTAGATTTTTTTTTTAGAACCAAGGATGAAGAATTGATGGGACAATTCTTCTGCCAAGCTCTAATACCAAATGATAAGATTCGGCTTGTGGAAGACACTAAATCAAACAATAAATACGCGAAAACTAAAAATGAGAAGAGATCAAAGATGAGAAGTGAAGAAATTGGGATGAGGAATAGAGGGAAAGAGTAAGACCTACTTAGTAAAGGAATTATAGGCAAATTTGGACATATGAAATCCAAACCCTCCTAATCGATTCCTACTAACGAACCTATAATATTTGAATTCAATTAAGAGTTAATCAAATGAATCCACAAATGAACAACTCTAATATGAAATCATTGGAAAATGGATTCAACAGCCAATAATGGAATCCAAAGATAATTAACTATCACTCTCACTAATCACTAGATTAGCACTACACTAAACTACCAAAAAAACTATCACTCTTTAAGAGTATTCATCTCAACATCACTCAAAAACTTCTAATGAAATAACTAAGTGTAGTATTTATACTACTAGGCTAAAGAAGACTAACTAGCTTGTTACAAAGATACCCTTAATGAAGTAAGGGCCTTGTTTGGTTGTCTTCTCAAAGGATGATGGCTTGTCTTTAAGGAATAGCCTATTTGCATAAATAACCACCTTCCGACCTTTAACTTCCCAAGCTTGCAATTGTAGCCACACATCAACATTTGGGTTTCTTTAAGAGGCAAGCTTTGGGCCTTGGGCTCTAGAACTCCTCCTACATGCTATCTCCCATTGCTTGAAGGCCCTCCAATCATTGTCTGCAAGTGCTTCCATAACTTTATTCTCCATGAACATGGATTCTAAAGCTTGAAAGTCCTTGGCTATGTTTCTAGTATAAGTCCTTGGAGAAGTTTCAGATATTGATCCCCGATATCATATCATCAAAGAGGACCATGGGAATAATCTATGATGTGCTTGTGAAAGTTGACATGCTTATCTTCCCCGCCGATTTTGTGATCTTGGACTATGCGGTTGACTATGAAGTTCCATAATCTTGGGAAGACCATTCTTGGCTACAGGGAGGGTCGTATGTGATGTGCAAAGTAGAGAGTTGAAGTTCAGTATGAATGACAAAGAGGTTACCTTTCATGTGTACAAACCCATGAGACAATCTTGTGACATGGGGGATCTCGATGGTTGATGAAGTGCTGGAGATAAACACTGATATTGATGTCATTGAAGGAGCCTTGATGGTGGTGTTTTTGTACCATGACAATGAAGTGGTTAAGGGAATCGCGAAAACAATGCTTGCACTTGAGGGCCAATGGTCCTACTCTTACACTCCTAGGACATTGTCCTTGGATTTGGAGAATTAAGGGATTCCACCAATCTAGCCATCTATTATTGAGGCAACTAATCTATAGCTCAAGCTACTTCCCACATACTTGGAGTAAAAATTCCTTAGACCAAAAGATTCCTTTCCGGTGATCATTTCATCTTGTCTTGAGGAGAGCCAAGTAGAAGCTTTGTTGCCGATCTAGAGGCGATACAAAAAGGCTATTAGATGGAACACAACGGATATAGGGAAATAAGCCCCGATATTTGTACTCATCGAATCAATATTGAGAAAGAGAGCACTCCTATTGCGGAACATCAATGGAGGCTTAATCCTTCAATGCAAAAGGTTCTCAAGAAAGAGATAATCAAAGGGTTGGATGTCAAGGTTGCGTACCCTATTTCTGATAATGCATGGGTGAGTCCCGTGCAATGTGCTCCAAAGAAACGGTGAACCACGGTGGTTCCCAAATGAGAAGTACGAGGTGATACCTATGAGAACGATAATCGATTGGAGGGTATGCATGGACTACCACAACCCAAATCGTGTAACTATTGTTTCTTGTATGGGTACTCAAGCTACAATCAAATTCAAATAGCTATGGAGGACCAGGAGAAAACCACTTTCACTTGCCCATATGGCACATTTGCCTTTCGAAAAATACCTTTTCGCCTTTGCAATGCTCCGACTACTCTCAAACATTGCATGATGGCCATATTTAATGACAAGGTGGAAGACACTATATTTAATAACATGGTGGAAGACACTATGGAAGTCTTCATGGATGACTTTTCTGTAGTAGGTGACTCTTTCGATTTGGAGAACTTTTCCTAAGTGTTGGAAAGATGCGAGGAGACCAATTTGGTCTTGAATTGGGAGAAGTGTCATTTCATGATAACAAAGGGTATATTTCTTGGCCACAAGATTTCAAAGGAGGGAATTGAAGTGGATAAGGAACAAAATAGAGGTTATTGGGAAGCTTCTATCTCACACCCTGAACCTAGGCCTGGGCGGACCGACATTCGATGCAAAACTTGATCGAGCAAACCACGTACATGACATAACATGAAACATAGACTGTGAGGAACGATTAATAATAATATAAATTAAATACTTAAAATCCTTTATAAGTTTCATAAACAAATAATTGGAAAAGTTTCAGGCATAAAACTTATAGCCACAATAGGCTAAAAACGACACCTGCTAAACTAACATAACATACTAGTCTAGTCTATGAAGCCTCTATAACATGACATGAATAAATGTTTATTGGAAAAGGCCCCGACATCCCCAAAAGTATCTAGACATGCTAAATAAGCTGAAGAAAGATAACACCTTGAATGTCAAGTGAGGCTCACCAAAAGTTGATACGTGCGGAACCTAGTGGGAGTCGTGTCGTCCTTAATATCTGTACCTGCATCGTGAAATGTCGTGCCTCTGGAAAAAGGATGTCAGTACTATGGAATAAAATCGTATGTAAAGCCAACTATATGAAATAAACGTAAGGGGTGCATGAGGGAATACGCAACCCAAATCAATAAACATAAGGCATGAATTGTTAAGTAACCGAAATATAGAAGTAACCGAGCATGAATATCTTTAAACATAGGTGATGATGGGAATTACTACGAGTAAACATCTTGAGGCTTAGAATATGCAATGGAAATAACTCTTTTAAAAATATCATCATTTTAAAGCCGTGTAAATCTATCAATGGTCATACATTATTTTAAAACCTAATAAAAAGTTTATGTGAGAGATCCAAGTTGCTGACATAACATGATAATACATAATAGTCACTATGTGTACGACATGATGACCGATCATTGCCCAATGGACTAGGCCATCTCACCACGATTGTCACATGGATTGATGAAGGTCTGTATATAACAGCACGGACAATCCCCCTTAAGGAATAACATGAAAAAATCCCAATTAAGGGAGGATGAGGAGACGAGAGAACTATCTCATCGAACAAAACTGTTTCTCTAACGAAGGACACCAAAACCCTTACTTTGAGTTCGTGGGAAGGATCTATCTTGGAAATCTTATGTTTTGGATGATGATTCATGTTAGTACTCACATAATGATGTTAGAATCCCTTGGAAATCATTAGAATGATCTTACTTTGATGTGGGAGGATGAGAAGATGAGAGAACTGCTGCTTAGGGCTTTAGAATGAAGTAGGATTGAGCTAATTGTGATAAAAATGTCTAAAGGATCATTTTTATAGGCTGAGACAATGCCCCACTCTGGCTGGTGATGCAAGCTGCACTGCAAGGACAAGGCTCGTGATGGAATTTACGTCGCATGGCTCATCATGGTCTTGTACCTCACGCCGGATCCTCTGCCCGGTGCCCTAAACTTAGAATATTTTCTGATTTTTCCATAGAACGTGCATAACTTTTCATATAGAGTTCTAAACGTGAATACATACTCTCCTGGTTTTGGTTGAGTTACTCATTTTGAACGGGTTAAGTGTATGTAATAACCCAATTTTTAAATAAGGGTTATTTGTTAATTTAGCTAAAAGGGAAATAAAAAGAAAAGAAAAATGAAATTAATGGGTTAAAAAGAAAAAAAAAAGAATAAAGGTAAATAAGCGGGCCAAGCCCAATGAAAGGTCAACAAAAGAAAAAAAAATATGAAGAGACTAAAGTTGATTGCTAAAGAGTGAGAAAACAACAGAAACACAGAAAACAGAACAGGAAAAAAATAGAACACAGTGGAAGGAAAGAAAAGAGAGGGAGAAAAAGAGAGGAAAAGAGAAGAGAAAAATAAAAACCTTCACCCCAGATCATCAAGGTAATAAGTCTAATATTTTATTTAAGTTTATTATGTAATTCTGGGTAAATTTTTATGGTGAAAACATGGGGATACTTTAAGGAATTGGGAAAGTTCAGCCCTAGGGTTCTTCAACCCAAATCATTTATTTGAAGGGGAAAATAGTGTCCGATTTTAGACTTCTATTTATCAATCATCAAGGTAATAAATCTAATCTTTTATTTAAGTTTATTATGTAATTCTGGGTGAATTTTTATGGTGAAAACATGGGGATACTTTTAGGAATTGGGAAAGTTCAGCCCTGGATTCTTCAACCCAAATCATTAATTTGAAGGGGAAAATAGTGTCCAATTTTAGACTTCTATATATCATTGGAATCGTCTCTTGTCGTAAACATATGTCCTGTCAATTTTCGAACACATTGACTAAAGGGTGTTTTCGTCCTTTAAAATTTATTGTTGACTGTTTAAGCCTTTAAAAATATAGAAGTGTTTTACCCTAAGGGTTTTGACCATTCTAAACTCATTTTTGTGTAGTTTGAGGCAATCCAAAGACTCGAGAATGCAGTTTTGATTTATTGGGAAGTGTGCTTGAATTGTGAATTTGAGGTAAGTGAGACTTTAAGCTTTGATGCTTGCTTTTCGAAACCTACTTTAAAAATATATTTTGTCTGCCTGGTCCATGTGTTGGGACAAGCGTGCGCTTGGCAGAATCGGTGGTCATTGACCAGCCGCGGATATGTTATTTTGAGAAGAATATTAAAGCTGATTTTATGAGCAGTTTGTGGTGTGTCGTGGTCTCGTACCATAGCATTGGGGCATTGAATATTATTCCTTTTCTACCATGATATATTTACTAGGGCCTTACATACGCTGCCATAATATGTTAGGGGCATGCATATGCTGCCGTAATATGTTAGGGAACTTGTACTTGCTGCTGTAGTATACTTTTGGGGCATTATATATGCTGTCATTTATGACAAGTCCTGAGTGTAGATAGTGCTGAGATATATAGTGTTCGTATTGACCATTTGTTTGTACCTTATTGAGCTTTATATTGTGAAAATATTTTTGTGCATATTATTTCTGTGCTCGTTGTGTGTTTGTATTTTTTAACTCTTGTTCCAAGAGTGATCAAAGGGGCGGGTCGAGGATCTTACTAGGTTATATTTATGTATAACTCACTGCTTACCTGCATGTCCATGCAAATACTGTTGCTGAGGGCGAGACTAGTGGCTGATGAGTTCGTTTGCGTACATGCCGTTGCTGAGGTAAGCCTTCGTATTGTTCGTGGAGGCTGTCATTTCAGTTCCATCTAGTTTATAGCATTTTTTTTTGGGGTTTGCATGCCTGACAGTTAAACTCATGTTATTCTATTAGATGTTCCATGGTCTTAGTGTGGGATTTGGGCTAGAGATTATTATTTGACGATCATTGGATTTTCGTAAATTGATACATTATGTTTGTTGGATTGTTATTTTGTATTTAATGACTTTTTTTTTGCGCTTGGACTTGTTCAAATATTCTCTCAATGCTTATAGAAAGGTAAAGTTTATGGAAAATTGGTTTGCCTGGCGGGTGGTATCAGCAGGTGCCAGTCGTTTCTAAGGGGTATTTTGGGACGTAAAAAAGTTGGTTTTAGAGCTTAGGCTATAAGTCTCGGGTCATGGAGCAGTTTTTAGTATATACTTGTTTATGGGTATGTTGGCGCCTATACTTATGACCTTGAGGCTACTGAACATCTAGAATGTTTTCCCTTCTTTCATTCCTTATTCGTGCGTGAGTTGAATCAAGTCTAATCTTGGAATATTTATTTCGTAAATGGATAAGAAACGCGCATCTTCATATGCTAAACGTGGTGCCGGATAGGGTACTACCCACGGTGGTAGTCAACCCGGGGCTCATCAGACTAGAGCTCAGACTAGGACATAGGCAGCTCCTCAGCCTGAAGTTGTGAATGGGGGTCAGCCCCGGGTTGCGTCAGAGTGAGTGCAGGAACAAGTGGTTTGGAACACTCTACCAACACAAGTTGATATACCTACTGTTTCTTTGCCTGCAGCTGTGATGACCAGATTGTTGAATGTGTTGGAGGCATTGGCGCTTAATCATGGTGGACTTCTAGGTCCTCAGGCTACTTCACAAGCACAAGCTCAAGTTAATTTCATTGAGTAAACAAGATAACATGAGATGTCAGTTCAATAATTTGTGTCACGAAACTATGACAGTTACAAAGTATGAGGCCAAGTTCACTGATTTATCCATGTATGTACCTTATTTGGTTGAAGACCTGAGGGAGAAGGTGAAGTGAATTGTGGATGGACTTGAGCATTGCTATCGTGGTCCTGTGGTATGAGATATGCGAGATGGTACCTATTTAGATGTAGTTGACACTGCTTTCTATTATGAGTCCTATCTAGAAATGGACAAAGTTGATCGAGCAAGCAAAAAGCCGCATAACACAAGTGGGTTTAGTGGTGCTCCATCTGGGGGCAAGAATGGTTTTAATCGTGGGCACTTTAGGCCCACTCAGTCAGAGTTAGTGGTGCAGTCTTCTAGGAGTGTTTATTCAGCTAGACAGGGTTAGCAACAGATGCAGAGAAAGGGTAATAGGTCATATCAATCGGGTCAACACCGAAGGTGTTCTAATTGTGGTAGAAATCATAGTGGTCGTTGCTTTGGGGTTGCTGGTCCTTGTTTAACTTGTGGTAAAAAGGGACATATCGCTAAATATTGTCCTAAGGGAGATTCCGATGCTATTCACGCTACTACACAATTACAAAAAACTACTACTGTTACACATGCTCAGACTCAGCCAGCTAAGTGTGCTCAACAGGGTGTTTGTGGATAGGGTCGACGGTGCAAACGCTGCTCAGGGAATGGGTGGACCGCCTAGATTCTTCGCTATGGCCAGAAAAATTATCGAAGCATCTAATATAGTAGTCACATTATTACTATCGGTTTTTATGGTGAATATGCTCTCATTGATCCTGGTTCTACGTATTCATATGTATTTCCTTATTTTGCTATATTCTTAGAACGGGGAGTTGAGTCTCTTAATGTGCCATATGTGGTAGAAACCCTAGTAGGGGAGAGTATATTAGTGGATAGAGTTTATAGAGATTGTGTGATATCTGTTCAGGGCATGGACACAGTAGTTGATCCATGTGTGTTACCGATGTCCGTTTTCGATGTGATTATGGGCATGGATTGGTTGGCGTCATGTTATGTGTCGGTTGATTACTATGCTAAGCTTATACATTTTAATTTTCCTGGAGAACCTTTAGTATGGAAAGGCATGACTCCTGTGACTCAAGGAAAGATAATATCTTATGTAAAAGCACGTCGAATGATTAATCATGGGTGTTTGTGTTTTATTTCTACTGTTCATGATACTCGAGCGGAGAATGTTACTATTGACAGTGTTCCTGTTGTTCGAGAATTTGCAGATGTGTTTCCCGAAGATTGACCTGGCCTAACCCCGACGAGGGAAATCGAGTTCAGCATTGATTTAGTGCTAGGGACTCAACCTATCTCTATTCCTCCATATCGTATGGCTCCAGCTGAGTTGAGAGAATTGAAGGTTCAAATCCAAGAGCTACTTGATAAGGGGTTCTTTCGGCCTAATGTATCGCCTTGGGGTGCACCTATGTTATTTGTGAAAAAGCAAGATGGCACGATGAAAATGTGCATTGACTATAGGCAACTGAATAAGGTGATGGTCAAGAATAAATATCCATTGCCTAGTATTGATGATTTATTTGATCAGCTGCAGGGTGCTACTCATTTTTCCAAAATTGAATTGAGATCAGGTTACCATCAGTTGAGAGTCAAGACTGAGGTTATCTCCAAGACAGCTTTTCGGACTAGATATGGGCACTTTGAATTTTTGGTGATGTCCTTCGGGTTAACTAATGCGCCCGCAACATTTATGGACCTCATGAACAGGGTATTCTAGCCATACTTAGGCCATTTTGTGGTTGCGTTCATTGATGATATTTTGGTTTACTCTCGAAGTGAAGCTGAACATGGACAACACTTGAGAATTGTGCTACAAACACTTAAAGAACAAAAGCTTTTTGCCAAGTTCTCAAAATGTGAGTTCTGGTTGGACAAAATTTACTTTTTAGGACACGTGGTGTCCCGAGATGGGATTCACATTGATCCAAAGAAAGTTGAAGCAGTTCGAGATTAGCCTCAACCCAGTACTCCCATAGTGATACGCAGCTTCATAGGACTAGCTGGATATTACAGAATGTTTGTGGAGGGTTTCTCGAAGATAGCTGCTCCATTGACATGTTTAACTCAGAAAGGTGTGGTATTCCAGTGGTCAGATGAATGTGAAGAAAGTTTTTAGAAATTAAAAACTACATTGACTATGGCTCCGATTTTGACCTTACCTACTGATGTAGGTGGTTTCATCATTTATTGTGATGCGTCTTGAGTAGGGTTGGGTTGTGTCTTGATGCAGAGTGGCAAAGTTGTATCTTATGCGTCTCGACAACTAAAGAAACATGAGAAGAATAATCCGACTCATGACTTAGAATTGGCTGCAATTGTATTTGCACTCAAGATCTGGCATCACTATCTTTAGGTGAGCTGTGTGAAATCTGTATTGATCACAAGAGTCCGCAATACATATTCAAGCAAAGAGATCTAAATTTGAGACAAAGACAATGGTTAGAATTACTTAAATATTATGACCTTACTATTTTGTATCATCCCGGGAAGGCGAATGTGGTGGCAGACGCCTTGAGCTGAAAGTCCATGTGCAGCTTGGCCAGGTTTACTACTGAAAAATGACATTGGTTAGGGATATTCAGGAATTGGCCAACCGCAGAGTTCAAATTGATCAGACAGTGCCTGGCAGGTTACATGCAGGTATGGTAGCACAATCTTCCTTAGTTGAACAAGTCAAGGCTGACCAATATGACGATCACCGTCTTGCTAAACTACGAGATCGAGTGCAGAATGGGAGCATTAAGTCATTCTCTATTGATGACGAAGGCGTGTTTGTAACACCTCGTAAATCCGTATTAAACCATATTCATGACTCAGGAGCTTAGAAACCTAAGAAGGAGAGTGTTAGAATCGAAAATATGTTTCAGTTCAGAAAACCCAGCGTTACGCTTCAAGGGATGGACTGTAACGTGTGTTACATACCGCCGTTCATACCGTAACCGGTAAGGCTTCAAAAAATCACCGTCTCGTAACTTGGACCAAAGGACGGTTCATCGTTAAGGGCCGTAACACGAGATACAGTCTGTATCTCGTGTCCGTAACGCGACCTAAACTTTAGACCCTCTCTAGAATTTTGACACGCATTACGATCTAGTGTTACAGACTGTAACATGTGTTACAGACATTAACATGGTCCGTAACAGTGTCGCGACTGTAACAATTAAAAGACGGGAATTCAGTTTTTATTTCATAAGTCTCATTCCTCTCAAGCCCTAACACGAAAGTTCTCTCCTCTCAACTTCTCCAAGCATCAAGGTAAGCTCCTTAAGACCATCCTAAGTTAATTCCACCAATTACCCATGAATTATAAGTAGGAATTTCATGTTCTTAACATAGGGTTTTCAAGAAAACCAAATTAAAGGGAATTCAAGACTAGGCTTTGGAATTCTTCTTCCAAGAACAGATTTTTAATACAAGTTTGGAACATTACCAGGTATGTAGAGTTGTTATCTACGTGTGGGAACATCATTGTTCTTCCCCACGCTTCTTTCATAAACTGTGAAGCTTTACGAAAACTAGGGTTTTTAATCATGTTTATGATAACCCTAGGTCCATGCCCCATGTTATATTATGTATTAAATTGTTATAAATTCTTCATTGTGTTCTTGATACATCATTTTGATTATGGAGAATCGATGTAATCCATGAAAACCCATACTTTGCATTCCATGGGTTCTTATATGCAAGTTATTAAATGAAATGCTTACTTTCATGAATATCCTACATGTCTACAAGTTTTCATGCAATTATATTATATAATTATATCCATGCTATGATACAAGATATTCATATTTAATACAAGTCATGTTTTATGAAATTCATGGGCTTCTTGGCCAACTATATCAAGTTCATGTTTTTGGGAGTTGCACAAATTACCGAGAAGACTCAGATAGCTTGAAACTACGTTAGCCACCGTAGGATAAGGATTGCTCCGCCAATTTAGGACGATTCCTTCCTGTTATATTAATTGGATCCTTTCATGTCACGTTTTCATCTCATACCCTTGGCAAGGTGTGGGAGCTCTGCTGGTCCGGCAAGGTACCAGACTCCATGAACCCACGTGGTGATATCACGTTGTCGGTTTATGTAATGCTATCCCCACTTATAATGTTTTTAATCATGTTACATCTATATGTATTCATGTTCATGAACAGACTTCAGTTCTCGTTTAAGTTTTAGTTTTCATGATGTTATTTTCATGTCCCATGTTATTTCATTCAGTTGCTTTACATACCAGTATATTCAATGTGCTGACGTCCCTTTTTTATTACATGGGGGCCTACATTTCATGATGCAGGTACTAATTTACAAGATGACGCATCTGCCTAGTAGGACTACACACTTATCAGCTTGTTGGTGAGCCCCATCTCTTTCGGGGCTTAGACATTTATTATTTATTATTTTCATGATAAGATATGCATTTAAAGGTATGCTGGGGGCCTTGTCCCAGCGAATATGTTTTCATGTTCAGACTTCTGTAGAGGTTTCATAGACTAGACTAGTCAAACATGTCATGTTAGATGTTCAGAGTCGGATAGCCATTTTGGCTCATTTACGATATTTCTGCATTCATGTCTTAAATTAGTATTTTATTAATGTTATGATTCTCATGTTTTATAAAAGCTCGTCACATTCATGTTATATTTCTGCTCATGTATGCCTCATGATGATTCAGCAAGCTATGTGGTTCGCTCGGTCACATGCAGTCAGGCACCGAGTGTCATGTTATGCCCAGGCCATGGTTCGGGGTGTGACAAAGCTTGGTATCAGAGCACTAGGTTCAAGTATCTTAGGAAGTCTATAAAACCGTGTCTAGTGGGGTCACTTTTATATGTGTGAGGGCCCCATACATATAAACAGTTGACCACCAAGACATTTGGGATTGTCTCACTTCTTTCATACTCTAGATCGTGCAGTTAGAGCAATACTCTCAGGATGCTTTTCTAATTCGTGCGTGTACGTACTTTCAGAAAATGCCTGCGAAATGAAAATACACCAGGAGGACCACAACCACCAGCCAGAGGGCTACCGTGGATGTAGCTCATGAAGAGACCATTCCGACTCAGACAACAGCCCCAACCGCTCCTGTAGTTGCACCTCTTAGTGATTCAGATGGGGATGTTAGGAGTGCTATCAACATGCTCACACAACTGGTAGCAACTCAGGCCTAACATCAGGAATCTGGGTCAAGTTCAGGGAATAATAGAGAGTCTTCACGGGGACAAAGAAAGACGAGGACCCTCAGGATGAATCCCCTAGTCTTCACGGGGACAAAGAAAGACGAGGACCCTTAGGACTAGAATGATGCTCTTCAAAAAATCTTTAGGGTTATGACAGTTACGGAAACTAAAGCAGCTACTTTTGGAGCTCATCAGTTGCAAGGCATTGCTAACACTTAGTATGAATCTTGGGAGTTGTCCCGAGGGAAGGACGCACCTGATGCTACATGGGATGAATTTGCAAGCGCATTCCTAGACCACTTCATGCCAATAGAAGTCAGAGAAGCTACGGGCGAGCAATTCTGAAGCTTAGCGAATGGCGGACGGTTCATGATTACTATTTGAAATTTATTAGTCTGGCTAAGCATGATCCACTTATGATACCGGACATGAGGGCAAGAGTAAGGAGGTTTGTTGGTGGTCTGGATCCCCATTTGTATGATGGGGCCAATATTGCTGCACAGAACGGGGGAATGACTATCTCCAAGATAGTTGCTTTCGTACAGGGGAATGAGACAAGGCTAAAGGAGGAGAAGCCTTGTAGAAAGAGAAAGACAATGAGTTCAATAAGAAGGTCAAGTCTACCGGACAGTTCAGCGGTAATGGGAATAGGAAATTCTTTAAGAACAGGTCAGCAGGACCTACTCCATCCACAGCAAGTTCCCCAGTCCCAAAGTTTTGAAATGATAAGAAGTAGAATTTCAGGCCATCAAGTTCTTACTCTCAAGCTAGTATAGGTCAGCCGACTTATACCAATCCGATATGCGACAAGTGTAATAAGAGACACTCAGGTGAGTGTCGTGTGGGTACTGATGCATGCTTTAGATGTGGTTAGAAGGGCCATTTTCAGAAGGATTGTCCATCAGCTAGACAGGGTACCGGAGGTTACGTGACGCAGTTTACGAATTCAGCAGTCCCTCGTAATAATTAGGCCCAGTAGGGGCACAATGCAGCTAAGTCTGGAAACGCAGGTGGAGGATGAAACCGTTTGTATGCGTTGCTAGGTCATTAGGATATAGAAGCTCGTGTAGATGTTGTCATAGGTACACTAGCAATTTTCACTTTTGACGTATATGCCCTTATTGACCCAGGATCCACTTTATCTTATGTAACCCCATTTGTTGCTAAGAATTTTGGTACTGAACTAGAAAAATTGCATGAACCCTTTGAGGTGTCCACCCCAGTGGTAGAGTTAGTCATAGTTGGGCGTATTTATAGGGGTTGCCCAGTTTTAGTCTATCACCGCATAACCATAACTGACTTAGCAGAATTGAAAATGGTAGACTTTGATGTGATCATGGATATGGACTGGTTGGCTTAATGTTATGCCATGGTATGTTGTAGAACCAAAGTTGTGAGATTCGAGTTCCCTAATGAGCCAGTCATAGAATGGGAGGGTAATTCAGTAGTACCCAGGGGTAGATTTATTTCTTACCTAAAAGGCAGAAAAATGATTTCCAACGGTTATATCGACCACCTAGTTCGACTCAAGGATTCAGATGCCTAGACTCCAACTCTCCCGTCCGTCCTAATTGTAAGTGAGTTTCCAGAAGTCTTCCCAGAGGATCTTCCCGGAGTCCCTCCTGACAGGGAGATTGACTTTGGAATTGATCTACTTCCCGACACTCAGCCGATATTTATTCTACCATACAGAATGGCTCCAGTGGAGTTAAAAGAGTTAAACGCCCAGTTAAAGGATCTTCTTGATAAGGGATTTAGTAGGCCTAGTGTTTCACCTTGGGGTGCGCCAGTTTTGTTTATCCGAAAGAAGGATGGTTCCTTACGCATGTGTATTCACTACCACCAGTTGAACAAAGTCAGCATTAAGAACAGGTACCTCTTCCCAGAATAGATGACTTATTTGACCAACTTCAGGGTGCCCAATGTTATTTCAAGATTGACCTCAGATCAGTCTACCATCAGTTACAGGTTAAGGAAGTTTATATTCCGAAGACCGCTTTCAGAACTCGTTATGGCCATTTTGAATTTCTTGTTATGTCATTTGGGTTGACAAACGCGCCAGCTGCTTTCATGGATCTTATGAACAGGATCTTCAAGCCTTATCTTGATTTATTCGTCATTGTCTTCATTGATGATATTTTGGTGTATTCCGGTAGTGAGGCTGATCATGCAGAGCATCTCAAAATAGTGTTGCAGACTCTTAAAGATCGCGAACTTTTTACAAAATTCTCAAAGTGTGAGTTTTGGCTTAAGTCAGTGGTGTTCTTAGGCCATGTGATCTCGGATAAAGGTGTTAAAGTTGATTCTCAGAAGATTGATGCCGTAAGGAGTTGGCCCAGACCCACATCAGTTTCTGATATAAGAAGTTTCTTGGGTCTGGCAGGCTATTATAGACATTTCGTAGAGAGATTTTCCTCTATTTCTGCTCCGTTGACTAAGTTGACTCAGAAAAAAGTTAAGTTTCAATGGTCAGATGCTTGTGAGCGAAGCTGTGAAGAGTTGAATAAGAGACTAACTTTTGCTCCAGTTTTGACGCTACCAGAAGGAACCGAAGGGTTCGTGGTTTATTGTGATGCTTTGGGAGTTGGTCTCAAATGTGTCTTAATGTAGCATGGTAGGGTTGTCGCTTATGCATCTCGTCAGCTTAAGACTCATGAAAAGAATTATCCGACTCATGGCTTAGAGTTGGCAGCCGTGGTTTTTGCACTTAAGATATGGCATTATTATTTGTATGGAGAGCATGTTGATATTTTCACAGATCATAAAAGCCTAAAGTATATCTTCAAGCAAAGGGAGCTAAATCTTAAGCAGAGAAGATGGCTCAAATTGCTTAAGGATTATGATATGGATATTCTCTATCATCCAGGGAAAGTGAATGTTGTAGCCAATGCTCTTAGTCGACGTTCCATGGGGAGTTTAGCCCACGTTGATGCAGATAAGAGAGTTATGGCTATGTATCGCCAGAGAAAAGAGAAATGGTCCACGAGGTTCATCGATTAGCTAGCCTCGGGGTTCGATTGATAGATTCAGGTGATGCAGGAGTTACTGTTCAAGACACAGCGGTATCATCCTTGGTAGTTGAGATAAAGGAGCGTCAGTATGAGGATCCTGTTCTAGTTCATTACCGAGATACAGCACCTCAGAAAGAAAAGACACCCTTTTGTGATCACAGGTGATGGAGTACTCAGATATCGAGGTAGATTGTGTGTCCCTAGTGTTGCAGGACTCCGTCAGCAGATTATGGGAGAGGCATATTACTCCCGCTATTCTATTTATCCAGGCTCAACAAAGATGTTCAATGATCTTAAGGAAGTTTATTGGTGGGATGGTATGAAAAGAGATATAGCAGAATTTGTCGCTCAGTGTCCAAATTGTCAGCAAGTTAAAATAGAGCACCAGAAGCCTGGAGGTCTATTGTAGGCTATGGAGATTCCGACATGGAAGTGGGAGGTAATTAATATGGACTTTATTATAGGGTTGCCCCGTACTCAGCGGAAGTGTGACTCGATATGGGTCATAGTTGATAGGCTCACAAAGTCAGCTCACTTTTTGCCTGTCAGAACTACTTATGCAGCCGAGGATTATGCGAGGCTTTATCTTAAGGAGATTGTACGACTCCATGGTGTTCCTTCGACCATTATTTCGGATAGGGGAGCACGGTTCACGGCCCAGATTACGGAAGTCTTTCCCGGCGGGGGATTGGGGACTCAGGTGAGTCTTAGCACCGCATTTCACCCGCAGACGGATGGGCAAGCAGAGCGTACTATACAGACCCTTGAGGATATACTTAGAGCTTGTGTGCTTGACTTCCAGGGCAATTGGGAGGACCATTTTCCTCTTATTGAGTTCACATATAACAACAGTTACCATTTCAATATTCAAACGGCTCCTTATGAGGCCTTATGGCGGAGGTGTAGATCACCCATAGGATGGTTTGATGTTGGGGAAAATCAGTTAGTAGGCCCAGAATTAATTCAGCGAGCGGTTGATAAGGTGAAGATGATTGGAGAGAGATTGCTAACAGCTCAGAGTCAACAGAAATCCTATGCGGATAATCGGCGACGTAAGCTAGAGTTCAAGATAGGCGACTGGGTATCCTGAAAGTTTCGCATATGAAAGGAGTGATGAAGTTTGGTAAGAAGGGTAAGCTGAGCCCTCCATATATTGGGCCATATAAGATCATTCGTATAGTGGGTGCAGTGGCATATGAACTGGAATTGCCTTCTAAGTTAGAATCGGTACATCCAGTATTTCATGTATCAGTGCTTCGTAAGTGTATCGGAGATCCTTCAAGAGTTGTACCAGTGAATGATATTCAGGTGACCGAGCAGTTATCGTACGAAGAGACTCCAGTGGCTATATTGGATAGACAGGTCCGTCGGTTGCGAACCAAAGATATAGCCTCCGTTAAAGTCTTGTGGAAGAATAAGAATGTTGAAGAAGTGACTTGGGAAGCAGAAGAAGCAATGAAAATTAAGTACCCGCATTTGTTCCCAGGAATACCGGAGGTGCAGTCGGAGGCATCACTTTTCTCAGGTATTATTTTCCTTTCAGTTATCATGATTGGTCGTGTGAGGCCCTAGCATTATATGTTATAGTATGTGGCCTTGTGAGGCATTATTTTGGGTTTTTGTGTACAGGATAGATTGATATAAGTAAAGGGGAAACTATGCTGAAATTTTTATAACCCAAGATTGTTCGAACATTCGAGGACGAATGTTCCTAAGCGGGGAAGAATGTTACACCCCTCATTTTTGTAGTGGTAGAACTTACGATTTCCTAGTGGGGTATGCCTTGGGAATTGAGACCCGAGCCTGAGTTTTGGAGATAGAAAGTGTCCTACCCCGTGTGCAATGGTACCAGCAGGAATTCCTGGTGAACTACGGGGTTAGAAGTTGAACGAATCAAATCGACGCGACCTGAACCGAACTAGAAAAGTCTGCAGACACCAGTCAAGATCGATGGGTCATCGAACCTATCAACGGACCATCGTTATGCGGCGTCGACAGGGTTCCACAGCCCTACATTCTGCAGGCGCAGGTCGATGAGTACATCGACGGACCGTCGACCCACTCGTCGAACCGGACCGCTGAAGCATTTAATTCTCTGAGTATAAATACATGATCCACGACTTTATGTCTTATTTATCTCATTCCCAGGTCAGAAAGCCCTAATATTTTGCTCTCCCAACATTTATGGCATAGTAGTGAAGATTTGACAAGACCCGGACCCCGTAAACCCGAGCTTATGAAGAAGAAGGTTGTTTCTAGGGTTTCTCCAAGAATGAGAAGCTTAGGGAGTTGAAGTTAAAGTGATTCTTGACCCCTCAAGGTATGTAAATGATTCCTACCCTTGTATTTGAGTTTGCTATCAAGAGATTTAGTGATTTTAGGTAAAGAAAGGGTATTTGTGGAAGTGATAGATTGATGAAGGGTAAGGTAGTGGCATGAGACTATTTTAAAGAAATAATTAGGGATGGATTTATGTGTATTTGGATATATATATAGGCACTATCATTGTAAGCTTATAAAGGATATGGTCATCGATGATTCGTTAAGCTTTATACGTGCTTGGGGATGATTAGTAGGCAAGGCAAGTAGCCTAATTAAGGCTTATGTTATTTTAATTGTAGATTTACAAGTTCAAGAAGTAGAAATTGGGCTATTTGATATACGTCAAGATATGTTAAGGTTATTCCTTCTTTTTTTTTGGCATGATCCCATGATAGGAACCGATAAACGAGTAAGAGAGTTTCCATATTACTCTATTCTTATAAGTACTAAGAGAAATACAGTTTTGATGATCCCGTACCCCGGCTATGGTATTTTCCCCATATACAGATCTTATGATTTCCTGTCCTAGTAGTATGAGTCTAGTAAGGCCCAAGAGAGGCAAACTGTCATTTTATTATTTTAAGAATCCTGTCGCTCAGTTCTACTTATACTATGCATTCACTTTCAATTCTCAGGGGTACAGTGAAAGGCACACTTGACAGGGGGTGAAGGTGTGACCTGTGATATTACGTCTTATATGTGAAAGGCGCGCTTGACAGGGGGTGAAGGTGTGGCCTATGAGTGGTCCATGAGTGGCCTATGATGTTGGGATATATACATGAGAAAGGCACGCTTGACAGGGGATGAAGGTGTGGCCTGTGATGTGACAATGAGGTGTGTACCTCCTAGATATATATACATATATATATGCATGCCCATGTGTTCCGACATACAGACTCAGTCAGATGCAGACAGATACTAGTTCATACAGATTCATGTAGATAGTTATTTCAGCTTATGAGTTCAGATCTTATTCATGATTTCCATACATATATTCATGTTGTCTTTATGCTTTACATATTCAGTACAATATCCGTACTGACTCCCCGTTGCTCGGGGGGCTGCGTTCATGCCCGCAGGTACAGGTAAACAGGGAGGTGGTCCACAGGGAGGTGGTCCAGCTTAGTAGGACCCTTATCCAACAGCGATCAGTGCACTCCATTCGATCCGGAGTTGTAGTCTATTTTGGTAGGCCATTCTTTTGAGATGTATATAGATGGGTACGACGGGGCCCTGTCCCGTCCTACTGCCGACTTTATTCCGGCGGAGGTACCGTAGACAATTGTATGTAGTAGTCAGACGATGTAGCCTTGTCGGCTTATATTCTTTTGTGTACAGTATATATATAGCAGCCTAGCTGGCTTGCACTGTTCTTCCGCATGTTATGTGTGTATATATATATATATATATATATATATATATATATATATATATATATATATATATATATATATATATATATATATAGATATATGCAGATTGTGTAGAGTTCGGATGTTCCCTCTCTATGAGATGAGTTTGTGTTGTTTATGGGCTATTGATGTTCAGCATGTTTCAGATAAGTGTTTAGGGGTGTTTGGTCGCTAGAGGTCAGACTCCCATCACGGCTCATCAGTTCGGTCGTGACAGTCTATGTGCAATACTGTGCTGCAGACCTACTTATAAACCTGGTGCTATCGGCCCAACCGATCAGTGGAAACTGCCCGACTGGCCATAGCCCAGTGGTAACTGTCCATCTAATTATCGCCCGATGGTAGAGCGCATCTGCCCGACTGATCAGTGGTAACTGCCCAACCAACCGAAGCTCGGTGGTAATAACTGCCCAACCCGCTGTAGCATGGTGGTAAATACATATCTTCCCGATCGGCCATAGCTCGGTGGTATAACTGCCAAACCAGCCGTAGCATGGTGGTAAATAGTGATACATAATCTGCCCAACTAGCCGTAGACCAGTGGTAAATATAATCAACATCATAACCTGACCTCTACGAGTAATCTCTATGCAGTTCTCATGGTCATCACTTATCCGTTAGTGCCTACATGATCACATAAGACTTATAAGCACATTTCTAGGCCATTAAGACTTCTTCCCTATTAACTAAACCTTAGTCAACTCCTGGATGCATTATAAGCCTATCTTCTAGCATTAAGTATCCATTGGAGATCTTCTAACTAGCATACTATTCATGTCTTACAAAACATTCCTTGAGAACACATTTCTAAATTCATCGGAGTGACATAAGGTCGTTATACCTCCGATTACCATTATGGAGCTAACATCATCAGCATATCTAACCTTGTACGAACAATAATCATAAGATGACAACAACATCAATAATATCGTTAGAAAATCAAGAAGCATAGACTTCTAGTAATCTAGGAATAGGGACGTTATGGATATCATGTGAATGGGTGTGTATCAATAAGATCATGCCATAAGAAAGAAAGGGACAACCCTACATACCTTGCTACTTCCTTAGCCACTCAAAGTCTACCTTCCGAGCCTGAAAATCTACATCCAAGATGATTCATACGGAAATCAGGCCATAGGAACACTTACACACTCAAACTTAGCTAGTTAATAAGTTAACGGAATTCGGACAGCATTTCCCCTATATTATCTACTTCGAACCAATTCCAACATAGCTCCCAAACATTAATAGCAACATCAGCAATAACATAATCAAGATACTACAAGCCAAACATATACAAATCCGTCCGAAATTTCCTTCAAAAATTAGTCCATAAGCCAACAACATCAACATATCCAACTACGACCTTTATACTTTGTTTTCCTTCACTTTAAACCATCAAAATCTTCCAAAAACAACTTAATATCAAAGTCAAGATGAAGAACATACCTTATAATTGAAGAACTTTAGTCACACCAACTTAGTCCAAAGTTTATTCACCACAACTTCATCTAGAAGCAAGAACCAACACTTTCTATGAACTAGTTTAGTGTAAATCTTATTGAATTCTTGATCTAAGGGGCTATAAATGTTTAGGAGATGTATATGAAGGTTTATAGAGCTCAAGAGAAGTGAAAATGATGATAAAAATTGGGAGAATGGGGGTATTTATACCCTTGAAAGTCAGTTCCACCGCCTCACCAGTTGGCCTTCGCGATCGCGAGGCATTTGGCTCACGAACGCGAAGGTTTGCAGGCCTCAGGCAGTCTATCTTGAAATGCCCATAACTTCCTATTCCGATGGCGTATCGAAGAACGGTTTGTTGTGTTGGAAACTAGAACCAATGAATTTCAATTTACATAGTTTATGCATTCCATAACTCCTCATATTCTAGGGGATATGCCTCTCTAAGTGTGGACCAGAATTTCCTATGAAAAATTCTGCGATGTTTTGCCCAAAATTTTGACAAACTTAATTCCTTCGATTCACTTTATCCCGGCCCCTTTAGACACTTGCTTGGTCCTTGTTAAAAGTGTTCCTTAACCTTATAAGGGTTCCACGACCTATCAGAGCTTATGTAAATATACTTTCGATTTAAACGACGCGAAAATTTTTGAGGTGTAATATTTTCCCCCCTTAGAAACATTCGTCCTCGAATGTTAAACTCTCAGAGATCTTATGGATATTTCGGCAGAGTTTCATCTTTATTTGTACCGCTATCAACCTGTGACACAGTAACCTAAAAATATACAATGCCACGCAGGTCCACAACAAGTAATAACAATAATGGCCTCACACGACTCGTAGTCATAAGGAATGGAACATTACGCACCTGAAGACACTGATGTCTCTATCTGAACCTCCTCTGGGAGTGGAAACAAGTGCGCATACCTGGATCTCATTCTTAGCTTCTCAAGTCATTTTCTCATACTATACTATCTCCTCTTACTTACAAGTCATTCATATCTTACGGATTCCTCTTGTCACCCATTATTCGGAATTCTGTGGATATAATTCCTCCGTCGAACCATGTCTTATATATACTTTACCTGTCTAATTATGTCATTGCCATGTTACCAGTTGCACTCTTAGCCTGTCGCCTGAAAACGGATTCCACTCTAGATTCCTCTTTAATATTACTCCTTTTCTTCCGCCATCATCATTGCAATGCTCGAATAACCCATAGTCCTTTCTGAAGGAGTCGTCGTCAAACTGTAAAAAAACAGAGGTCAGGGTTGAAGATTTATGCTCTATGACTCAGCTCTATAGCACGATCTAGGATACAAAGAAGGGTAACCATCCTAAATGCCCTGCAGCCTCCTGTTTATAAGTGTGGCGTGCTACACACCATAAAAAAGACTCTACTTGACACGGCTCGTAGACAACCCTAGGATAGAACTGCTCTGATATCAATTTTGTCACGACCCAACCGGAGGGCCATGACGGGCACCCAGACCTAACCTACCGAGCGTCACAACAAATACATACATCTCATATCCATAGCTGGGTGGGCCATCATGCTAACACATAAATATCATATACTGTATAGAACCCAAGCCCAAAAGATAATATACATATATCATCAAGTTGCTCCCAAGTATACATGCTGACAAGGCTATAAAAATGATGATACAATAAAACATAGACCGAGATGGTCATAGAACCTCTAACTGTGCATATCTATCTATGAGCCTCTACTGGAGTGCATAACACAATAAGAATGGGACAGGGCCCCGTCATACCAATGTAAATGCATATGCAACCATGCTAACTCATAGAGCAACTCCAGAACTAGTGGAGTGCCACGACACTGCCTGCTGAGCTGGTATCCTACTGAGAGATCCATCAACTCGTATCTCAAGACCTGCGGGCATGAAACGCAGCATCCGCAGACAAAAGGATGTCAGTACGAACAGTGTACCGAGCATATAATACGAAAATGTGACATAATAAACATATATTGTAAAGAAGGAGGCTAAGAATCAACCTGGCATTTCTGACTTACCAATGAGAATCTAGCATGAATGTCTCTCTATCCTCTCATATATTGACCTACGTCTATGTACAATACTGTGCTACTGACCTACTTATAAACCTGGTGCTATCTGCCCAACCGATCATTTGTAACTGCCCGACTGGCCGTAGCACAGTGGTGACTGTCCATCTGATTATCGCCCGATGGTAGAGTGCATAAGCCAATCTTCTAGCATTAAGTACCCCATTGGAGATCTTCTAACTAGCATACTATTCATGTCTTACAAAACATTCCTTGGGAACACATTTCTAAATTCATCGGAGTGACATAAGGTCGTTATGCATTCGATTACCATTATGGAGCTAACATCATCGGCATATCTCACCTTGAACGAACAATAATCATAAGATGACACCAACATCAATAATATCGTTAGAAAATCAAGAAGCATAAACTTCTAGTAATCTAGGAATAGGGACATTATGGATATCATGTGAATGGGTGTGTATCAATAAGATCATGCCATAAGAAAGAAAGGGACAACCTTACATACCTTGCTACTTCCTTAGCCACTCAAAGTCTACCTTCCGAGCCTGCAAATCTACATCCAAGATGATTCATACAACAATCAGGCCATAGGAACACTTACACACTCAAACTTAGCTAGTTAATAAGTTAACGAAATTCAGACAGCATTTTCCCTATATTATCTACTCCGAACCAATTCCAACACAGCTCCCAAACATCAATAGCAACATCAACAATAACATAATCAAGATACTACATGACAAACATATACAAATCTGTCCGAAATTTCCTTCAAAAATCAGTCCATAAGCCAACAACATCAACATATCCTACTACGACCTTTATACTATGTTTTCCTTCACTTTAAACCATTAGGGGTCGTTTGGTAGGTAGCCAAAATTATCCCGGGATTATAATCCCGGGACTAATTTATCCCATTTATTGGGATTATTTTATACCATCTAAAAGATGGTATAAAATAATCCCAGTATAAGTGGGATAAGAAGGGATATCCCATCTCTTGGGATGGGATGCATTTTATACCTTATTTGGTACAAGGTATAAATTTATTCCAGGATAAATTTATACCTTCTACCAAACATGGTACAAAAAATTAGTGCTGGGATATCCCAGCTTATACCATGCACCAAACGACCCCTTAAAATCTTCCAAAAATAACTTAATATCAAAGTAAAGATGAAGAACATACCTTATAATTGAAGAACTTTAGCCACACTAACTTAATCCAAAGCTTATTCACCACAACTTCATCTAGAAGCAAGAACCAACACTTTCTATGAACTAGTTTAGTGTAAATCTTATTTAATTCTTGATCTAAGAGGCTATAAGTTTTTAGGAGATGTATATGGAGGTTTCTAGAGCTCAAGAGAAGTGTAAATGATGATAAAAATGGGAAGAATGGGGGTATTTGTACCCTTGAAAGTCGGTTCCACCGCCTACCGCCTCATCAGTTGGCCTTCGCAATCGCGAGGCCTTTGGCTCGCGAACACGAAGGTTTGCAGGCCTCTGGCAGTCTATCTTGAAATGCCCATAACTTTCTACTCCGATGTCATATCGAAGAATAGTTTGTTGCATTGGAAACAAGACCCAATGAACTTCTATTTACATGGTTTATGCATTCGATAACTCTTCATATTCTAGGAGATATGCCTCTCTCAGTTTGGACCAGAATTTCCTGTCCAAAATTCTGCCATGTTTTTTTCAAAATTTTAACAAACTTAATTCCTTCGATTCCCTTGATCCCAGGACCTTTAGACATTTGCTTGGTACTTGTTAAAAGTATTCCATAACCTTATAAGTGTTTCATGACCTCTCAGAGCTTACGTTAGTTTACTTACGACGCAAACGATGCGAAAATTTTTGAGGTGTAACAGCAGACGATATTGAATTTCATGGAATAAGTCCAATTTGTTCAAGTTTATTCAAATTAGAACTAGAAAGTACTACATTAGTAAGTTACTACATGAAGCAGATATTACTATGAGATAAAATATATGACAGTTCACTCTTAGGTTATTTGATTAAGTGTTTACCCCGAATGTGTATAGTCTGGTATGATTTTGAAGTGTATATAACGTTTGGGGTTAGTAGTTTGAATTTTTCATTTAAGATAGATGAAATTTCCTTAAGTGTAGTTAAGAAAAGATAGTATAAGACCGTAGACGCGTCGGATAATGATGGAGTTAGAAATAACCTTATGCTTCACTTTAGTATTCAGAGTTTAATAAGAGAACATGATGTTAGCAGGTGGTTAACAGAAGAATAGTAAGTAAGTTTTGAGTAGATACAATGCATTAACAATTTCAGCAGAGCTAGTAGAGGTACGATTTGATTTCCTTAGTCCGATGAACACTAGTAAGTGGGTGACAGTTTGAATACACTCGAATGTGTGTTAGAAACCAAGGGTTTAAGTTAAATTAGAAGTATAGTGATTAGTGGAAGAAGAAATTGGCTAAGCCGTAAGAGAGCAAACTACAGAAGAATAACTTTTAAGAGTTATCAGAAGGGGTTTCCCTAAGATTGACAGTGTGAACAGAGTTAAGTCATTAAGATTGGGTATGATAGTTGAGAATACATTAGCTCTCCGTTTATGTAAGTAAGTCAATTTTTCTAGTCAAAAGATGAGTCGTCAGTGACGTAAAGTGCAAAGAATTGTAGAAGATAAGGAAAGTTGTTCGGATCCCAACAAAAGAGAAGGATCCGCAAGTATAAAACCTTAATATTTGGTCTAAGGAGAAGATGTGTAAATCATCAGTAAGTCCAGTTGGACATTTGAAACCCGAATAGTTAGCGTGGATATGAAGAAACTCAGTTCAGTAATAAGGGTAAAATGATATAATCGCCACAAAGAATGTGCCTAGTGTGTGCAAGAAACAAGAAGTGAGTAGAATGATCGTCGAGCTTAGTTATTGTTGATAAAGAGGTCACAGTAAAGCTATAAGATCATGCCTGATTATGTGTCACAGGGGTAGTGCCATTGCACGAGACTGTAATCTTCAGGGAGCTGGTCAAAGACTTAGCGCACAACAATACTATGAGTATTCCCAGGAAGTACCTCAGAAAGAAATCAAGTATGAGATGTTTAGCTCATGTTGAGGCAGACAAGACAATCATGGTGAGAGAAGTTCATCATTTAGAAAACCTAGGAGTCTAACTTTTAGACCCCGACGATGGTAGAGTTGCTGTATAAAACAGGCTGAATCCTTCTAGGAGAAACAGTTTAGTCATCCAGGTTCTACAAAGATGTATCATGACCTCAAGGATATTTATTGGTGGAACGACATGAAAAAGAGCGTAGCAGACCTTGCGACTAAGTGTCTAAATTGTCAGCGAGTTAAAGTCGGATATCAGAAGCCTGGTGGTTTAGCACCGAATGCAGATAGTCCTGAGTAGAGATGATAAACATAGACTTTATAATAGGGTACCTCGCTCATTTAAAAAGCGTGATTTGTTTTGAGGATTGCAGAGCGACATACTAAGTCAGCACATCCTTGCCAGTGAGGACTACAAATTCAGTAGAAGACTAAGCCAAGTAGCATACTTTGGAAATTATCAGATTGCTTGGGACTCAAGTGTCCATTGTTTCGGATCGAGGTGTCCAAATCACAAAAAACTTTTGGAAGGCCTTTAAAAAAGGATTGGTTACTAAGGTAAGTCCTAATACCGCTTTTGATCCTCAGAGCCTTGTCAGGCAGAGTGCACTATCCAGACGCTTGAAGATATGTTGAGAGCGTGTGTCCTATACTTTAAAGGTAATTGGGATGACCATTTGCCTCTCATTGAGTTATGTAGAGTTATAGATACCATGCCAATATTAATATGGCACCATTTGAAGTTATGTATGAGCAAAGATGTAGGTCGCCGATTGGTTGGTTCGAAATAGGCGAAGTAGAACTGTTAGGACCAGACTAGGTCCATCAGGCTATGGAAAAAACTTAAATTGATTCAGAAACGTTTTAAAATCTCCAAGAGTCGCCAAAAGTCCTATGTAGATGTTTGACGTAGAGATTCAGAGTTTCATGTTAATGATTGGGTGTTTCTTGAAAGTCTTGCCTATGAAAGGCATCGTGCAATTTGAGAAGAGAAGGAAGCTTAGTGCCAAACATATTAGACATACAGGACCTTATGAAGGATTGGTCAAGTCGCTTACGAGCTAGAATTAACACCGAAGTAGTCGTTGTACACCAGTGTCATGTTATAACATTCAGGTTTCCAGTATTCAGATCTCATGTCACGACATTCAGGCTTTCAGTAATCAGATCTCATGTCACGACATTCAGGTTTCCAGTATTTAGATATTCACGTCAGTTCAGTGATCAGATATTCATGTCAGTTTAGTCCTCAGATATTCATGCCAATTCATTACTCAGATATCCATGCCAACTTAGTATTCAGATATTGACATCAGCTCAGTACTTAGATATTCATGTCAGTTCAATACTCAAATATTCGTGCCAATTCAGTATTCATGTATATGTTTAATGTTAAGTGTATCAGGATGCCCAGTGAGGCTTGCGTTATGCTCTGTTAGCTGGCCGGTGTTTGAGAAATGTTGAGGTAGCTTATTTACAGAGTAAACTCTGCCAAATTTTTTGTAGAGTTCCAGAATTAGCCATAGTTATAGCCAGGACAATCATTCGAGGACAAATGATCCCAAGGGGGAGATAATGTAACACTCCGTAAATTCAGATTAGCTGAGGATATGTTAAATGAGTATTAATGTGACATTTTAGACATGTGAAGTCCTATCAGGATGAGTATGGGTGTAAATAGTTGTTTTGAAATCAAGATGGATAGTGAGGTGCATAAGATTCGATAGAATCGACTAAGTTTTCGTAAGGTCTGTCTTTCAGCCTGCTTTTGTGAAGATTCGTTTGGAATTTGAGAAAACTTAAAACATAAAAGTTGTATCCCTTTGAAATACCTTTCCAACGATATATTATGGAGCCCAAACGGAGCTCCGTGCTGGGATTGATGCCCATTTTATCGAACACTGCCAGAATGGCTTAGCGCCCCGCGCGGTGCGCCAGACAAAATTTCTAGGAAAACTTGAAATTTTGACACCGTCAAAAAATACCCATGCACGACATGGGATGCGGTGCCCCTCGCACCACGCCAGGCCATTTTATGCAAGAAGCGATTTTTTCTGAATTTTATAAAAGTCTAACTTCGTAAAACTTTTCCCACTTAGTTTCCGTCTTTTTGGAAAGAAAACAACCTAGGGCTTCCACAAAGCATCTAAGGTGAGTTCCTAGTCAAACCCCACTGATTATTACATCATTCTAACAAAGATTATCGCTAGAATCCTCATATATTCCGTAGATTATCGATTGAATCTTCGTCTTGGACAAAACAACCCTATAATCCGAATTCAAGAGACTTGAATGTCAAAAGATAAGAATTTCCTATTTCACTTGATTTTAACCTTGTATTGGTGATTACAGACTATAAGTTCATGACATATGAGTTGATGGGTTTGATAGAAAAGCATGAACGATTATCTATTTGGGTTGTTGATTGTTTAGTAAAGGTGTTTTTTATCTTATGGGTGATGAGGGAAGATGATAATTGTAGAATTATGAGATTGTAGAATCATCTTGAAGCAAGAGAATGGGTTGTTGGGTGTAGAAACACCATTAATGAAGGTTGTGGAGATTTATGCCCACCAAGTGTTTGATAAAATACGTAGATGACCAAAGTATGAGTATCCTAGCTAATATTGATATAAGTATCCTAGCTAATATTGATTCCCCTTGACTTGTATTGCTATTCATTAAAGTTGAAAGGGGTGACGAACGTTGTATTAGGCTCAACAGCAGGAAATTAAGGTAAGTGAGGCTAACTCTCTTCGTTTGAGAATGTTAATGATTCTCCCTACGATACATTTTATTGACTATTACGAATTGCCTCTGAAATATAATTAAATTTAGTTCCTTGAATAGTTGCAGAACTTCTATTCTCTAGTTTCGTAATTCATTCATGACTTTCATTCTAAATGTTTTGAGCTCAGTACGTAATCAATATAGAGTTGTGTTTGATACCCATGAGTCTCAGTCTAGAATACTCAGCATGTTTATAAAATAGTTAAAGCTTCAGTTCTCATAATCTGTCCTTGAATATATGTCTCAGTTTACTAATGTTCATTATTCTAGTGATCTCAGTTCCATAATAATGGTAAATGAATTTTTAGCATATGTGATTGCCCGAGGGCACTGTCTTATGTATATGTATACTTGGCCGAGCCCCACATATTTTTAATTCAGTTAAACAGGCGAATCTCTATTCAAAATAGGAAGTATCAGATCTTTACTTTGTTGTTCACTACAGTTATAAGTTATAGTTATCAATTCAGTTTCAGTTTCAGTACTTACAGTTCTTTCTTTCAGTTGTTTTACAAACCGGTGCAATTCAAATGTATTGACGTCCCTTTTACCCGAGGCCTGCATCTTGCGATGCAGGTAATGATTTACAGGACGACGAATCTGTATTTTACAGTCTTTCAGTATTTTGCAGACAGTCAGGTATGCGGAGGGCCTTGGCCCGTCAACAATCAGTGTTTTCAGTAATTCATTATAAGCTTCATAAACTAGAGTAACAGTTAGACTGAGTCGCAAGATTTTCATGTTAAGCCATGTCAGCTACATCTATGCTTCAGACTTATGTTAGCATTTCCGCATTTTGATTTATATCATTCAGCCTTTCAGTATATCTGCCTGTGATTAGTTTATTTTTTGCATTCAGTATGTTATGATATCACATATTGATTCAGCAGCCAGTTGGTTCGCTCGGTCACATATAGTTAGGCACTGGGTGCCGTGTTACGTCTAGGCCCAGGTTCGGGGCGTGATAATAATCTGGTTAAAACCTTATGAGGAATGTTTATACGCGCCACTTTGAGGCATCATACCCAAACCTAAAGATTGTTACAAATCATTCTACACACGAAGGGCTTGGTATAAACTTCGAAGAGATAAGGACCAAGTTCTTTTAAGCTCAATTTGTGTAGTTAACTCCCTATGTAGGTGAGTACATACATCTTCTTTTGTGTTCAGTTTTGTTCCTCCTCTTAATCATCCTTGTCCTCTTCTTTCATTATCCCTACTGACTTTATTTGAAGTTAGCCTGATTACTTTAATTCTTGATTGAAAATTCTCTCTTGTTAATCCCTACACCTCTTAGACATTAACTCTACCAATGTTTCTCCATGTTCGGTGTCTTCCTCTTTTTTTTTTAAGTCTCACTTTTATCCTTCCCCCTGGGTCACTGCTTGTGTTATATAGTAACAACTATTTTAATTTCTTAGCATATGTGAATTTGGGAGTTTTCTATTGGTGATCATTTGATATGGGTTGAGGTGTCTACCGACCAATAGATATGGACTTGCAAACAAGGGAAGGGCTTTGTGAACTTGAGTTATGGCATAGGGAAACTCAAGCTGGTTTCTTTCTAGAGGGAGTTTTTATGTCTGACTGGGATGGATTGATAGTATAGACATATTTAAGCAGCTTTCAATTGGAAAGGAGGTGCATACCTCCAGGTTCTTTGACTAGTTTCCTCGCTGTATGTGTTGTTTATGCTCGATTGTCCAGGCCAGGAGTGTATATTAATTTGTCTTAATCACTCTACTTTTCAAGCCAATGGGGAGACTACTGTAATCAGTTCATCTTTATTTCTTCTCTTCAGCTGCTATTCTTATCCATGCAAGTTTGTATTGTTTCATACTTCTTTAATACTCTTTCTTTCTTTGCGGGTGCTCATTTGTAGATTGTCTTGGTATACATATTTATTTTTATTCAGTGAACCAATTCCTCTATGTAGTTTCTTGGGAGTATTTTATTAACATAAGTTTGTGTGGTCTGCCTGCTTGTTCCTCCCTTTTCCCTCACACTGTAGTGACCTTGTGGTTAATTTTGCACCTCTCATCCAGCTTCTTTATCTATTTCTTCATGTACCAGGTTCCTTATTGACGATATTTGGGAAATCAGTTCCTGGTGCCCCCTTTATGTTTCTGTCCTCTGTCTGTTTTACTTTAATGGGAGTAAATGTTGTGCAGTTTCCAACTCCCTTTCTTTAAGCTTATCTTCCAGCCTTAATCTTTTTCTATTGCCTTGATTTTGAATGTTCATAGGGCTTCTTTTCATAAACTCTTCTTTGGGCATCTTGTAATTTTCTTCAAACATAATTGTATCATCCTTTTATAAGAATAAGGTTCTCTTTGAGTTCCTTACAGAGGATAGATCCTGATTACTTCATTTGGCCATGTGTTATGTTGTTGTTGTTTCCCGACCATTCTTCTCTTTCAGTGGAGGACTAAGTTCCTACACTTTTCTACCTATACTTCCTTGATTTATGCTATAGGCATCTGGAAAATTTGACTCATGGGACTTCCCCTTTTTTAACAAGTTTGTTCAAGTGGTCTTCATACTTTCCTCATCTGTCCTGGGAGTGGGATCCTTGCATGTTGATATGTCCCATTGTAACAACTCGCTTAGCCTTTTGTTTTTGCCTTATTTTTCCCAAAACACCCTTCTCGTAGTTTCATTTCCGTACTTATTACTTACGGGGATGGGTGACGCAGTTCCCGAGCCTATCACATGAGTTTTGGATTAGTGTTAGTGAAATTTGAGTTTTCTAAGTTAAAAAAATGGGGATGTTTGGCCAAATTCAACATCGAGGGTAAATGCGTCATTTTGGAAGTTTTGTCTATTCCATTGGTTTGGGTCTCGAGGCATTTGGAAAGTTGAATTTTTGATGTTGTGGAGTTGACCTCGGTCAACCCCTGGTCAAGGTGACCTCGTTTGAGAAATCCGAGTGCGCGAGCGAGTTCGTAGCGCGTTTTATAATAGAAAATCATATTTTGTTTGTGTTAGGGGGATTCCAAATTGACTTTCGAGTGTATGATAGAATTCCGGGAAAACCAGATTTTCTCGTTTCCAGCTGTTGCTAGTTTCCTTCTGCGCGATCGCGTTCGCGAGAGGTGGGGGCCAGGAGAGTCGTGTTCGCGTCCTCCTTCTTTAGTTCGCGAAGAGGGAAATGAGGTTGGGTCAGGATGGCTAACCCATTGCATTCTCGATGGCCCTATCGGGATAGCAAAGATTTCGGTCGGGTCATGGGTCCCGTTCGCGAGGCTAGCTCGTGTTCGCGAAGAACAAAAGGCATAGAATAGAATAAAAACCTCCATTTTCTGTTTCACCTTCCTAAAATGATTTTAGAAGATATAGAGCTCGGATTAAGGTCAAATCAAGTGCTATTTGCAAGTTTCTTCATTGGGGTAAGTTCCATACCTTTATCTAAGTGTTTATTAATGATTTTTTCTATTCATTTATGATTCTAATCATGATTCCAAAGTAGTAAATTGAGGGTTTCCATGGAAATGGGTTTTGATGGGATTTGTGAAATTGAATGATCAATTGGGGGTTAGAACTTGGTGATTTTTAGGATATGGACTATCTAGAGTATGGGTAAGATGATTTTATGCTTAAATTCTAGTTTTACCCTTGTGGGGCCCGCGTTACCTTTCTGGGTTCATTTTTTAGATCTGGACTAAAGCATAGCAATATGGTTATTGTTGGATTCGTGTGACCATGTAGAATATTATTTTGACTATGTTGAACCCGATTTCATGATAAATTACCATTTTTACCTTCAAGGTTATTTTTACCTTCGTGTGACCATGTAGAATATTATTTTGACTATGTTGAACCCGATTTAATGATAGATTACCATTTTTACCTTCAAGGTTTGGGACAGGGTTTTGGGTTGACTTTCTGGACCGGAATTCCTTATATGGCTTTATGGGTACCGTTAGATTCGTTTTCTCATGTAGACATTGTAATTGAATAGATTGGGCTTGTTAGGAGGATCAGAGAAAGGGGAAGGCCGTGGAATGACTCTTCGGATTCAGACAAGTTGAGACTTACTAGATGTTAGACCCTTTATGTAGTGTTTATGTTGGTTAATTTAGTAAAAAAAAAGGCTTAATGGGAAATTGGGGGTCCCGTACTCATGAGGTGGCGAGCACTTGTGCGGGATCGGTGTATTTGTATGGGTAAATAAAACATGAACTAAATATGAATTGTGATAGAGATTACGTGTTAAGCCTTCAGGCCATGAGGAATGATGGATAAATCTATTTAGGTTGGTATGATTGCTATTTATTTGGGCTATAATGGCCCATATTGGTTGAATAATTGTGAATAATGACTTGATTTGCATTAATCACTCCACCTCTCGTCTAGATTATGAAAAAGACATATATATACTTTACATTGACTTGTTAGTTTGCATTTGCGTGGTGTACGCATATCCATTCACACTTTCATGATATTATTGGCATTTCGTTGATGAATATAAAAGATAGGGGTCTACGAGGCCGAATATTGGATATGATACATGGAAGGAGTGGTGATGATGATATTATAGCCGAATGGCTAAGACCCAATGTGATTTGGGAGATCTGGTATTCCGGGTGGGTATATGGACCTTATAAGTCCCCCCATGGGTCACGTGAGACCTATTGCAGGAGTGTGTGTATACCCATGCATATGGCTATTGCATTGTATACCATTCACTTACCCTGCGTGCATTCATGACATCTCATGCTACTTACGGTTGCCTGACTTGATTTCATGCCATATGTGAGCTAGAGGATATAAATATGAGATCTTTATGTTCGCACTTGACATAGATATAAAGATGGGATCTTTACACTTACTTTTGATTTATAATGATGAAAAGGTTGAACTTTTGCGGTTATTCTAAAAAGGAATAGACTTCTAGATCCGGTTATAATGTGTGATTCCTATATACTTAATGTGTGCTTATAAATTGTGAATTTGAGACTAACTAAGCAAGAAGAGGAGTAACATAAGCACCAACCCTCATCATCACTATAGTTAAGGGTCAGTCAACGATGTTGCTGGGTACACGTGCTTTATGTACTCACTCAATATTTGCTGTACCTTTTGTGTATAGGTAAGGATCCGGGTACAAGTTGAGGCTTGTAGATCTTATTTGAGCGCTTTCTCGGAGTATTAAGGTGAGTCGATGATGGTTCCACGGCACTAGACTCCTTCTTATTTTTATTTCCTGTCTTTCTTCACTTCAGACAATATTATGTATTATTGAGCTTTGTATTTAGATTAGTAGATCTGTACTTGTGACTTCTAGGTTTTGGGGGGTGAATTAAGACTTAGATATATTTTCTATCCATGTTTTATTAAGATTTAAGTCCCTTGGGTTGTTTGAATTTATTTCCGCATTTACTTATGTTATCTTGACTTGCATATATTTGGGTTTTTGCCTAAGGTTTGGTTGGGAGCCCTCACGACACTAATGGGATTTTAGTATCAGAGCTCTAAGTTCAATGGTATCACAAGTACATGAGCGATGGCTAGAGTCTTGCGGATCGGTATGATGACGTCCGTACCTATCTTCGAGAGGCTACAGGGCATGTAGGAAATTTCACTTCTTTTATCCTTATTGTGCGTTCTTGACTCTATCGAATACTGAGTTTCTTGCTTCACTCTTTCTCACAGATGGTGAGGACTAGATGGTCAAGACCCATGCCGGTGAGTCATGACGAGTGCGTGATCCCTAATGACCAAACACCCCTATACTCATACCTAGATAACAAGGGCCCACAAATCATTCACTCTGAACTATGCTGACTCATGAAAGGGAACTGCATCGTGCAAAGCGTGCATATATATATATATATATATATATATATATATATATATAGATACTGAAAAAATAGTGCAAGCCGACTAGGCTGCTACATATGTTGTACACAAAGAATAGAACCGACAAGGCTACATCATCTATCAAATACATACAACTGTCTACAGACCTCTGAGGGAATAGAAAACTGTAGAAAGGATGGGACAGGGCCCCGTCATACCCATATGCATATACATCTCAAAATAATAGCATACCAAAATAGATTGCAGCTACGTATCAAATGGAGCGCACCAACTACTGTTGAGTGAAGGCCCTACTGAGTGGGACCGCCTGTCTATCTACCGGCAGCTGCGGGCATGAACACAGCCCCCCGAGCGATAGGCGAGTCAGTACGGACAAAGTACTGAGTATGTAAGGCATAAGAACATCAAGTACATAGGAATCATGAGAAACATCTGAAATAGGAAAGCTAAAAATCTCCATATCCGAATGCATCTGTAACTGAACATTTGGGACATCTATATAACATGAAAGTGCCTCGCAGGGCGTATGATATGCATAGGTCATAATATAACCATTAGTGCCAAGGAAGGTACGGCCCCGATCCATATATCATATGTTAGTGCCGAGGAATGTACGGCCCGATCCATATATCATCATCATATATATATCTCTGCGGAACGTGCAGCCCAATCCATATATCATCATCTCTGAGCACCAACTGATCAGGTGGTAATGTATATATAACACCTATCCCTTTTCCCATACCCCATATACATATAATATACGCGTATATAACGTCTTCTGGTCATAGGTTAATGTGCATATATATAAATGAATGCAATGCATGAACAAACTGGATACATAGAACTCTCGGAGTGACATAAGGTCATGCTATCTTTGATGAACATCTTTTGCGCTAACAACATTAATATATAAGAAATATTAAGACCCATGAATAGAAGGAATAATCATAGCGAGGTATAGGATCATCACAACTGAAGTACTTCTAAGAGTTGAGTATTATGGAAGCTTGTTTACTCGATGGTTGGTTCATATCTTAAGATCATGCCAAAATGAAAGAAAGGTTAGCCTTAACATACTTTAACGCCTCCTTAATCGCTTAACGTTCTCCTTCCACGTTCGCAAAGTCTACATTTAAAAGAATCATACTAAGGTTAAGTCTTGAAACACTCTCAAGTCCAAACTTGCGTAATTTAACAAATTAGCGAAATTTGGGCAGCATTTCCCTTATTTGATCAACTTCCACTATATCATAAAATAGATCCCAATCCACTCTCAAGTCCAAACTAGCGTAATTTAACGAATTAGCGAAATTTGGGCAGCATTTCCCCTATTTGATCAACTTCCACTATATCATAAAATAGATCCCAATCAACAATAACATTATCATCCATTCCATAATCAAGAGACTTCATTTAATGCCTGAAACTCCTTTTCATAATCAACACATAACAACAATTTCAACACAATCCTATATCCACTCGTATATCACCCTTCCTCATCATCATTACTAGCATTCATAGCAAGATTAAGCTGAAAATACCCAACAATCACAACTCAAGTCAATTTATTACTCAAATATTATCAACCCTCATTTGAACTTCCTCTTTTGCCTTCTTCCCTCAATCAAGTTATTCAACAACTAAACACTCTTACTAATATGAAAGTAGATGTGGAAACTTACCTTAATCACACAAGAGCAAGATTTGAATCAAATTATTCGCTTGAGTGAAACCCCAACTTCAACACCAAAGAAAATCTTGGGTTCTACCAACCCTAGTGTCACACCCCAATTTCCGATATCGTGTGATGGGCACCCGACCCTTATCTAGGGCCGAGCGAACCCTCTGACTATCGTAATACTCGTATTCATATTGGGCCCTCGACCAGATCATAAATACCTAATAAAATTTTGTATGAAACAAACATGATTTACATCCTTTTCAAATCAAGCAAAACTTACAAACGTACAAAGTCTGTAATATCAAGCATAGCAATACAACGGCTTATAGAGCCGGTCTCAACTGACATTTTATACACACGACTCTGTCTGCAAAGTCTCTAACATGACTCAGATATCATAACACAAACAAACCCTGACTCGGCAGTACTCCGGAGAAAATGGAGCTCGCCAATCCCGCTGGAACATCTTCTGCTAATATCTTTAGCTCACAGGGGGTGTATTCACACGGCATGAAACGCGACCCCAGAAGAAAGGGGTCGGTACGGAATATGTGCGAGGATGTAAAGCATGGAATACGTAAAACGAGATCATGACCGAAATGAAGAGTACGAAAATGTGCATAATAGTCAGAATACCGGAGTACATGTATCTGTAATACAAATAGTGCATAAGAGGTACAGAAGACAGACATAATAATCAGAATGCTCAAAATACTTAGCTTTCGTTTGAAAACATTCCTACCTCATATATATATAAAATAGAACATGTCATAGGAGCTGGCATTAACCGATGTGGGATTCGCCTAAACCAATGTGGGATTCGCCTAAACCAATGTGGATTCGCCTAAACCGGTCATGAATGTGCCTCGCCACTGGGTTTGCCTCACCATTGGGTTTGCCCCACCACCGGCTCCGGAACCGACAGATCGTATTTCAGAATACATGTATATGTCATATCATCACATTAAACGAAATCATCATATTATCATATCATCAGATTAAACAGAGTCATTATATTACCGTATCATCAGAACAGATTCATTATATTATCAGATCATCACATTATCAAATCATATACCCTATGCGGTCCATAATAGGACCCGACGGACAGAACGTGGTCGCCCCTCCTGCCTTGGGCGCCACAACTCATCATACTTCAGAAGTTTTTGTATCTCCTGCATCTCCGTCACACATCATCACATCATATCATATAGCCACGCACCCGGCCAAAGGGGCTCGGCGTCGACACATCATAACACCATAATATCGAAGCTCATCATACTTCGGTAACATATCGTATCATATTAGTCGCTCATCATACTTCGGAAGCTCATCATACTTCGCATTGTGCGCGCGATAATAACCGGCCCGGACTCGGCGAAGAAGTAACAATATTATGCACGAGCGTAATCGTGGGATCTATATGTCATTCAAAACATTCATACATTCCATAGAATAATCAAACGAATTATCATTTACAAGCCAAAGCAATAGTCGTATCAAGTTCCTTCCGAACGTTACTCGGAAACATATCAAATAGAACTTTATCCATCATAGATAGATATCAAAATCATATGCATACGGATTCTCATTTCATACATTTACACAGACTTAACCGAATAATCAGACAAATTATCATTTACAGGCCGATGGCATTGACCAAATCAAATCTTTTCCAGATATTATCCCGGACTTATCAAATAGAACTTTAGGCATCATATATATATACGAATTCTTATTTCAGACTTAACAGATAAATAAGTAATCACATGCGGGGGTCGGATTGTTAACTTTATTAAGTTCTTTTAACAAGTCATCAGAACTACCCAACAGAATGTCCTGCGGCCCACGGACAAGTAGCAACCGATCCGAGCCCGCCTTGGAACATTATAATCTTAATACGCTACAGAACCTCCTACGGACATATCGAAGCGATCCGAGCCTTCCTATGGAAGTTACGGACGTTCGTAGTTTCAAACTCTTTTATGAACAAATCTTTCCAAGCATATTCATTTTTAATCATACAAAGGCATAAGGACCACAATTTGACTACATTATAAATACGGATATCGAGAAACAAATAAGAATCATGACCATGCTCGGATCGCAGGAGTAGAGTTACCTCGGGGATCATATCATAGCCTATTCATACTAAGACATGCCAAAGAAAGAGAGGTGAGCTTTACATACCTTGGCTGCCCCCTAAGCTAATCCAAACTTACGCCTCGGCTTCCCACGATCTACAATAACGTCATTGGGTAGCGACCATTAGCCATAAGCATTGAAGAAGTCGATTCCAAGTCTTCACTTTATCCACAGAAATTTGAGCAGACATCTCCCTATAATCCATCAACCCCGTGAATTCAACTCGGCCAAATCAACAACAACCATACCAACAATCATATTACCAACATTACGAATCAATTCCAACCGCATTCTAACATTAACAACTCCTTCCTACATAAGTCGACAATATTCCATTTATTCAAATAAACTTCATACATTCAAACTAACACCAATGGTCATACGTTCAAATATTATTCCGAGGCCATTCAAACACGATTCAAGAACACTTTGAACAATTTATACAATATTTCCAACAACCCGAACAATGTTCCAACTCACCCGAATTCCTCTCAAACCCGAGATCAACACAATAGCACATCCCTCTCTCCTAAATTCGTGAATTACACTAACAATCCACACCTTATCAATGCCATTCTCTTAAGTACAAAAATTACATTAAAAGCACAATAACTTCCAATTCAGCCCGCAACCTTTGCGACCTCAACTTGGCTCATTAAACTTCATTTTACATCATAGAATGCATGACGACAACAACCAAAATACTAGATAACATCGGTTTAACATGGCTGCCCCAAACCAGCCCATACACGGCCAACATCAAAATGTGTCATTTCATGAATTTCATTCATTCTCTACACACTACAATAGCCTCCAAACATGCTAAATACAACTAACCCTTCACTCCTAGACACAACACACACACGGCCTAGCACCCATGCACCCACGGCTATACTCCAACACCTACATATTCATGATTTTCATTCATTTCCATATGCTACAATATCCACAAACCATGCATCACACATGAAAAATAAGATTGAACCATACCTTGTTCCTTCACTTCCTCTTCTCGGCTAGGATCATGAATCATGCAAACGGATGCCTTGCTTGCTCCAACAACTAGCTCATGTTAACAAGGACCTTCTAATTAGTAGGAAGACAAGGAGAAAATTATTTTTCACAATCAAACTTAAGGGACCATCTTCGGCCAGCTTGCTTGGCCGTAGCTCTCCTCTTCCCTTTCTCCACTCTTCTTGAATTTTCTTGAGTTACAAATGATGACTTACCTCTCATTTAGTCATCACACACACACACATATATATATATATTTATATATATATATTTATTCATGGCACATGGCTAGTCATGTGCACCTTCCTTGGCCGTTTTTCCCTTTTTTTTTCCAATTTTCTTCAATTTTCTAGAAATTTCCTTAGGTAATAAAAGATGAATTTTGCTCACTTAGTCATCTTTTTAATCGCATGTATTTTGCATCATGTGGGCCATGGTTCACTCTACCTTGGACGGCCACAAGGATTTTTCAACAAGTCATGAATAATAATTTCCAAATTCCAAATTTGCCCTTAATGCTCCATGCCAATAATGTCTACAAGCAACTTGCGCCTTAAAGCAAAACCGGAGAATGGCCTCGCCCTTAACTTCCCGCGATTGTCTTAAAATATTCCAACGTACAAAATGCGAGATATAACACCTAGTGAGCCTCCCAACACTTGATTTCCTTGATTTCTAGCCTCGTGATCCTTGATATCACTTGGGTTTTGTTTAGATAGGGCTAAAGAAAGTTTCTTGAGCTCTCATGGAGTTGGGAAATGATGGGAATGAATTAAAATGAAGAGGGGTTGGGTATATATTAAAAATTAAAAACTAGGCCGACTCGGTTTTACGGTCAACTATACGGAGCGTAAAAATTTATACGGTCCGTATAATTGGACTGTAAAACCTGACCAATGACTTTCCAATTCTGGAATCACTTTACGCTGGGGGCCAGCCAATTATACGGTCTGTTAAACATTATACGGTCCGTATAATTGCTCCGCAAAATCTGACCAGTGGTTCACCCTCTATGGAACCAGTTTACGGTGGAAGTTAGCCAGTTATACTGCCCGTAAAACATTATACGGTCCATATAACAAGCCGTAAAAATCTACTTTCCCTGAAACATTTTCTCTCCAATTTGCTTCAACTTTTAATCCGTCCAATACTGCTAACATGACTTAACCCTTTATAACTATGAGATAAACTTGTCTAGTCTTATTTAACCTTCATAACCTCCATGTTCAAGATTAGAACCACTAATGCACGACGAATTTCAAGGTAAAAAACCACGGGGTGTAACGTTCTCCCCCTCTTAAAAACATTCGTTCTCAAATGTTAGATTCTTAGGGATTCTATAGAAATTTCGCTTGAGTTTCCCCTATAAATATACCAATCCAGCCTGTACACAGCAACCCAAAATAATGCCACATAGGGCTATATGCTAAGATATACAATACCACAGCCTCACACGACCAATCACAATAACCATAAATAAAACCAATACTTAAGGAAAATGATGCTTCAGACTGAGCCTTCTGGAACAATGGAAATAAGTGTGGGTACTTAGCCTTCATCTCCTCTTCAGCTTCCCAAGTTATTTCTTCAACATTATTATTTCTCTAGAGTACTTTAACAGAAGCCACGTCCTTAGTTCGCAATCGACGAACCTGTCTATCTAATATAGCCATTGGGGTCTCCTCATATGATAACTGCTCAATCACATGGATATCATCTACCGGTACAACCCTTGAAGGATCTCCTATACACTTACGGAGCATAGACACATGAAATACCAGATGCACAGACTCCAACTCAAATGCCACCTTACCCACGGTGCGAATAATTCTATATGGTCGGATGTACCAAAGGGCTAAACTTACCTTTCTTGCCAAATCTCATCACTCCCTTCATAGGCGAAATTTTTAGGAAAACCCAATCGCCTACTTCAAATTCCAACTTGCGTTGTCGATTATCTGCATAGGATTTTTGTTGACTCTGAGCTGCTAGTAAACTTTCTTGAATTACTTTCACCTTGTCAACTGCTTGCTGTATCAAATCTGGACCAACTAACTAATTTTCTCTAACATCAAACCATCCTGTAGGGGATCTACATCTCCGTCCATACAAAGCCTCATAAGAAGCCATCTGAATACTGGAATGGTAACTGTTATTGTATGCAAACTCAATAAGCGACAAATGATCATCCCAGCTACCTTGAAAATCAAGTACACAAGCTCTCAGCATATCCTCAAGGGTATGTATAGTACGCTCAGCTTGTCCATCGGTCTGCGGATGAAAAGCGGTACTAAGACTCACCTGAGTCTCCAATCCATCCTGAAAAGATCTCCAGAAATTAGCTGCGAACTGCGCCCCTCTATCTGAGATAATAGCTTTAGGAACAACATGAAGTTGTACAATCTCTCTAAGATAGAGCTTCGCATAATCTTCAACCGAATAGGTAGTTCTGACAGGTAGGAAATGAGCGGACTTTGTAAACCTATCAACTTGACCCATATTGAATCATACTTCCGCTGAGTATAGGGCAACCCTGTAATGAAATCCATATTAATTACCTCCCATTTCCATGTCGAATCTCCATAGCCTACAATAAACCTCTAGGCTTCTGGTGCTCTATCTTAACTTGCTGACAATTCGGACACTGAGCGACAAACTCCGCTATATCTTTCTTCATGCCATCCCACCAATACACTTCCTTGAGATCGTGATACGTCTTTGTGGTACCCGGATGGATAGAATAGCGAGATTAATGGGCTTCCCCCATAACTTGTTGACGAAGGCCTGCAACATTAGGAACACATAATCTACCTCGATACCTGAGTACTCTATCTCCTATAATCACGAAGGGTGTCTTTTCTTTTTGAGGAGCTGTTTCCCGATAATGGACTAGAGCAGGATCTTCGTACTGGCGTTCTTTTATCTCAGCTACCAAGGATGACATCGTTGTATCCTGAATTGTAACTCCTGTATCACCTGAGTTTATCAGCCAAACTCCAAGGCTAGCTAATCGGCGAACTTCGCGGACCATCTCTCTTTTCTCCGGCTGCACATCTGATAGACCGCCTATGGATTTAGGACTAAGAGCATCGGCTACTACATTAGCCTTTCCAGGATGGTACAAAATATCAACATCATAATCTTTCAACAACTCTAGCCATCGCCTCTGACGTAAATTCAAGTCCTTCTGCTTAAAGATATACTAGAGGCTCTTGTGATTAGTATAGATATCATCGTGGACACCGTATAAATAATGTCTCCACAATTTCAAAGCATGGATCACAGCAGCTAAATCAAGATCATGGATTGGATAATTCTTCTCGTGCTTCTTCAATTGCCTAGATGCATAAGCAACAACCTAACCGTGCTGCATTAATACACACCCCAAACCAATACCCAAAGCATCACAATATATCACATAGCTATCTGTTCCTTCTGGAAGAGTCAAGACGGGTGCTGAGGTGAACTTGTCTTTCAATACCTGAAAACTCCGCTCACATGCATCCGTCCACTGGAACTTAGCTGATTTCTGAGTCAGCTTGGTCAATGGGGTTGAAAGGGAAGAAAACCCTTCTACGTATCTTCTGTAATAACTAGCCAAACACAAGAAACTACGTATCTCTATTGGTGTTGTGGGCCTTGGCCAATTCTTCACAGCTTCAATCTTTTGGGTATCAACTCTAATGCCTTCACTTGAAATAATGTGGCTAAGAAAAGCCACAGAGTTCAACCAGAACTCACACTTGGAGAACTTGGCATGCAACTCTCTATCTCGAAGAACTCTAAGCACTGCTCGTAAATGTTCTAAATGTTCAGCCTCCGTCGGTGAATAAACCAGAATATCATCTATACACACAATCACGAATAGGTCTAGGAAGGGCTTGAACACGAAGTTCATCAAATCCATGAACACAGATGGAGCATTAGTTAACCCGAACGACATAACACAGAACTCATAGTGCCCATATTTTATCTTGAATGCCGTTTTCGGAATGTCTTCCTCCTTCACCCTAACCTGATGATACCCCGATCTCAAGTCTATTTTCGAGAAATGTTTGGCGCCTCGTAGCTGATCAAACAAGTCACTAATTCTCGAAAGTGGATATTTATTCTTTACAGTCACCTTATTCAACTGTCTATAATCAATACACATTCGTAAGGAGCCATCCTTATTTCTTACAAATAACACCGGCGCTCCCCACGACGATGTACTAGGTCTTATAAAACGCTTCTCAAGTAAGTCCTTCAATTGATCCTTTAATTCTTTCAGCTCCGCAGGGGCCATTCGATAAGGGGGAATAGATATTGGCTGAGTATCTAGCAATAAATCAATAGTGAAATCAATCTCTCACTCTAGCGGAATTCTTGGAAGCTCATTTGGAAACACTTCTGGGAACTCATTAACCACAGGAACATACTGAAGGGTCGGTGACTCTGTTTGTACCTCCTGAACTCGAACCAGGTGATAAATGTGTCATTTTCTGATCATCTTTCTTGCCTTAAGGTAGGAAATAAACCTACCCCTCGGCGAAGCAGCTTTGCCCTTCCACTCAATAACTGGCTCGCCTAGAAACTAAAATCGAACTATCTTCGTTCTGCAATCAACATTAGCGTAACAGGAGGCCAACCAATCTACACCTATAATCACATCGAAATAAATCATATCTAACTCAATCAAATCTGCTAAGGTATGGTGATTAAAAACTGTCACTACACAGTCTCGATATATCTGCCTAGCTATGACTGGATCACCAACTGGTGTCGACACCTTAAACGGTTTAATCAATTCAGGCTCTATCCCTAACTTGCTAGCAATAAATTGAGTAACATATGATAAGGTGGAACCTGGTTCAATCAGTGCATATACATCATAGGAGGAGACTGATAATATACCTGTGATGACATTAGGAGACGACTCAGGACCCTGCCTACCAGCCAATGCATAAACGCGGTGTTGAGGCCCACTCAAGCTAGACGCTCCACTCCTCCCTCTAGCACGTCCTGCTGGTGTCTAAAAACCTTGCCCTGAAGGGCGTACTGCAGAAGAAGAACCAGCTACGGACCCAGTAGGCTGAACAATACCTACACCACCTCTCATCAGACACTGCCAACAAGCATAACAAGCATCTGATCCCCGTCGACACTGACCTGCGTGTAACTTACCACACTGGTCACACCGTGGTAATGGGGGTCTCATCTAGCTAGACTCTGGTCTGTACTGAGAACCTGATGCTTTAAAGCTCTGACCCGCTCCTAAATAAGAAGACCCATCAAATCTCGGACCTGAAAATCGCGGAGGTGCACTCCCTGCCGAATAAAATTGATACCGGGAATGCTGATGTCTCTGTCCACCCCTAAACTCACCAACCATATCTAGAGATCTAGCCCTCTTACCATAACCCCGGTCACGTTCACGCTCTGTCCTCTGCTGATTCTTACGATCTTCTAGATTCTGTGCATACGCCTGTTTACGGGCAATATCCATGCTCGGCTATAACGCAGCGGTTGTACACTTATCAATCAAATGTGGCCCTAGACCTTCCATGAATCGATGAACTCTATCCTCCATCTCAGCCACCATGACCGGGGCATATCTAGCCAAAGAATCAAAATACACATAATACTCCTGAACACTCATACTGCCCTGCTCAATACGTAAGAACCTATCTGCTCGGGCCCGTTGGACTTCTGGTGGTAAATAATGACAAATAAAAGCATTCGAGAACTCCCACCAAACGGCTGGATAGGCGTTCTCTCCCTTAGATAACTCCCAAGTTTGATACCATTGTACTGCAATATCCTGGAGCCTATACTAAGCTAACTCTACTGACTCAACCTCATTCGCGTGCATAACCCTCAAGGTCCTCTGCATACCATCAATAAAATCCTGAGGGTCCATGTTTTGCTTCAACACGAAAAACTTTGGAGGATCTAACTCGAGGAAAGTCTTAACCCTCGAACTACCAGCCCGATCTGCCTGATCAATACTAACTCCCTACCGTTGACCCTGAGCGGCTACCAATCTGGTCAATAACTGTATAACATCCCGCACATTCCAGCCCGGTGCATCTAGCTAAGGATTTGGGAAAGGTGCTGAAGGCGGGGTATGTGAAGTCTGAGATAGGCTCTCACTCTGAATCTCATCCTGAGCCCTAGTAGCCCGCTAAGTACGCTAATGGCCTCACCAGACACTCCCTTTCCCTTCTGGGCAGCTGTAGCTTTCTTGCGAGGCATCGCTGAAATCAAAACGAATCATTAGAAAGCAATCTCTTAGCACATGGCTCTATCGTACGATCTAAGAGAGAATGAATGACAATTTCCTAAATGTCCTGCAGCCTCCTATTTATAAGTGTGGTGCACAACACACCCATAAACATGACTCTACTAGACACGGTCTGTAGATAATCCCAAGGACAGAACTGCTCTGATACTACTTCTGTCATGACCCATGCCGGCGAGTCATGACAAGGGCCTGATTCCTAATGACCAAACACCCCTATACTCGTACCTGGATAACAAGGGCCCAAAAATCATTCACTCTGAACTATGCTGACTCATGGAAGGGAACTATCTATATATATATATACACACACACATATACATACTGAAAGAACAGTGCAAGTATATATATATATATATATATATATATATACACACACATATACATACTGAAAGAACAGTGCAAGCCGACTAGGCCGCTACATATGTTGTACACAAAAGAATAGGAGCCGACAAGGCTACATCATTTGTCAAATACATACAACTGTCTACAGACCTCTAAAGGAATAGAAAACTGTAGAAAGGAAGAGATAGGGCCCCATCATACCCACATGCATATACATCTCAAAATAATAGCATACAAAAATAGATTGCAACTTCGGATCAAATGGAGCACACCAACTACTATTGAGTGAAGGCCCTATTGAGTGGGACCGCCTGCCTGTCTACCTGCAGCTACGGGCATGAACAAAGCCCCCCGAGCAATAAGGGAGTCAGTACGGACAATGTACTGAGTATTTAAGGCATAAGAACATCAAGTACATAGGAATCATAAGAAACATCTCAAATAGGAAAGCTAAATCTCTATATCTGAATGCATCTGTAACTGAACATCTGGGAATCTATATAACATGAAAGTGCCTCCCAGGGCGTATGATATGCATAGGTTATAAAATAAACATTAGTGCCAAAAAACGTACGGCCCCATCCATATATCATTTGTTAGTGTCGAGGAACGTACAACCCGATTCATATACCATCGTCATATATATATCGCTACGGAACATGTAGCCCGATCCATATATCATCATCTCTGAGCACCAACTGTTCAGGTGGTAATGTATATATAATGCCTATCCCTTTTTTCATACCCCATATACATATAATATACGCATATATAACGCCTTTTGGTCATAGGTTAATGTCATATATATAAATGAATGCAATGCATGAACAAACTTGATACATAGAACTCTCGGAGTGACATAAGGTCATGCTATCTGTGATGAACATCTTTTGAGCTAACAGCATTAATATTAGAAATATCAAGACCCATGAACAGAAAGAATGATCATAGCAGGGTATAGGATCATCACAACTAAAGTACTTCTAGTGCTTCTAAGAGTAGAGTAACATGGAATCTCGTTTACTCGATGGTTAGTTCATATCTTAAGATCATTCCAAAATGAAAGAAAGGTTAGCCTTAACATACCCTAACGTCTCCTTAATCGCTTAACATTCACCTTCCACATTCGCAAAGTCCACATTTAAAAGAATCATACTAGGGTTAAGTCTTAAAACACTCTCAAGTCTAAACTAGCGTAATTTAATGAATTAACGAAATTTGGGCAGCATTTCCCCTATCTGATCAACTTCCACTATATCAAAAGACAGCTCCCAATCAACAATAACATTATCATCCATTCCATAATCAAGAGACTTCATTTAATGCCCGAAACTCCTTTTCATAATTAACATATAACAGCAATTTCAACACAATCCTATATCCACTTGTATATCACCCTTCCTCATCATCATTACTGGCATTCATAGCAACATTAAGCTCAAAATACCCAACAGTCACAACTCAAAGTCAATTTATTACTCAAATATCATCAACCCTCATTTGAACTTCCTCTTTTGCTTTCTTCCCTCAATCAAGTTATTCAACAACTAAACACTCTTACTAACATGAAAGTAGATGTGAAAACTTAACTTAATCACACAAGAGCAAGCTTTGAATCAAATTATTCACTTGAGTGAAACCCCAACTTCAACACCAAAGAAAATCTTGGGTTCTCTCAACCCTAGTGAGCTTCCTAACACTTGATTTCCTTGATTTCTAGCCTCTTGATCCTTGATTTCACTTGGGTTTTGTTTAGATAGGGCTAAAAGAAGTTTCTAGAGCTCTCATGGAGTTGGGAAATGATGGGAATGAATTAAAATGAAGAGGGGTCGGGTATATATTAAAAATTAAAAACTGGGCCGACTCGGTTTTACGGTCAACTATACGGACCGTAAAAATTTATACGGTCCGTATAATTAGACTGTAAAACCTGACCAGTGACTTCCCAATTCTGGAATCACTTTATTCTGGGGGCCGGCCAATTATACGATCCGTAAAACATTATACGGTCTGTATAATTGGTCCGTAAAATCTGACCAGTGGTTCACCCTCTCTGGAACCAGTTTACGGTGGAAGTCAGTCAGTTATATGGCCCGTAAAATATTATACAGTCCGTATAATAGGCCGTAAAAATCCACTTTCCCTGAAACATTTTCTCTCCAATTTGCTTCTACTTTTAATCCGTCCAATACTGCTGACATGACTTAACCCTTTATAACTATGAGATAAACTTATCTAATCTTATTTAACCTTGATAACCCCCATGTCTAAGATTAGAACCACTAATGCACAACGAATTTCAAGGTACAAAACGACGGGGTGTAACATAGATCATCCGCGGCTGGAGAGCAGGCGCTTGCACCAGTACCTGAGCCCGTTGCTAGGGCTGCTGTTCGGGAAAGTGGTAGGGGCGAGGCAAAGGTAGAGTTTGAGTAGCAGCACTAGCCCGAGGCCGAGCACTAGTGGCACCTCTGGGCCATTCTAGAGTAGCATCTCCTAAGCAGGAGGTGATTGAGGAGGATGAGCCAGTTCATGGTGAGAAAGTTGGATCGGGACAGGCACCTTCGGGTTTCATTTCTACACTTATGGTTCATAACACTGTGGTTCATATGTTGGGTTTCCTTGAGAGTATGGCTCAGGTGGGTGTTCTACCGGCTATATCTGATGACTCATAGACTAGCATTGGAGGACAGACGCCTGATCTTATGACTGCTCCCGGATTTTAGACTCCAGAGGCTAGGCCAGCACTAGCTATGGCCCCTCGATTCATGGGTATGCTATTGCCTAGCTTAGCTTCACCTCCAGCTCTTATCTCACGATGTCCATGAAAGAGCAGAAGATGTTTGAGCATTTCAGGAAGATGGATCCTCCCAAGTATGATGTAGACCCTGAAGATGATCCATATGAGTTTCGAAATGTTACACCTCGCACTTTTAGAGCATGAGCATGCCACGTACTTCACCGTATTAAAGGAGTATTGGAGACGTCCCATGAAGTTTTGGAAGGTACAAGCCATGGGAAGTGCGTAACAATGAAGTAAAGGATGAATTACGATCTCGTAAGTCGTAACCGGGAAGGACAACCTTGGAACCAAAGGACATGACCATTATCAAGTATGATTAATAATAAATATCATGTATGGAGAGTTTTGAAATATTCTGAGACCAAGCAAATCGAAGAAAATAAGTTAGTCGAAAATTTGGAAAAAGTTGGCAGAATTTTGGACAAAATTTTAGGTCAACTTTAGAGGGGTAGGGTGTCTCAAAAGCCTAAAATGAAGTTCGCCGAGTCTAGTTTCCAACGCAACAAACCGTTCATCAATACGACATTGGCGTAGGGAGTTATGGGCGTTTTAAAACGGACAGTCAGAGGAATCTGAACCTGGGCGGAAAATCTGGAAAACTCACTTAAAAGCCCACTTATGTGGTGACCCAGCCCAATCCAAGTTTGGAACCTATAAAAGGGCCTCTACACTTCATTTTATTCATTTTTCTTTAACTCCACAACCCTCTAGAAATCTCCTAACATCTCCACACCTCTCTAAAATCTCCCACACTTCTCTCTCCATTATAAGAGTGTTCTTGAAGGCTCTCCACCATTCCAAAATATTCTATACCATCACAAAAGAGGATTAAACTCTAAAACCTCAAGTTAATTCATGGAGAAGGATTGTTCTTGTCTCTACTTAATTTTGTGATAAATTTGGTCTTGGAAGAAGTTGGGTAGGGTGAAGTTCTTCTAGTGTAAGGTACGTTCTCCATCCTATTTCTCATGATTAAGTTGATTTGAAGGTTTAGCAAGTCCTATAAAAGAAGATAATAATGGTAGAGAAGTAGCAAAGTATTAAAGTGAAGATGATGACTATGGAATGAATTTGAAAGGAGATTTTGGATTAATTTGAGATTAAATTGAATATAATTCTTTGATTATGGCATTGTGCATATTGTTATAGTTAGTTGAGAAATTGGGAAAAACATCGTGTGGGATGTTTTATGGAGTATATTGATGTTGATGATGATGTTGTTGATATTAGTATTGCTATTGTTGTTGTTTTGTTGGTATTGTGATTTTGGGCTAGGGATATAAACGGGGGGAGATCTTTAGAATTTTGCATTCTAAAGGAGTTTATTTGAAGACTTAAGATAAGCATATGATAATAAACCTAACAGTAGTATGAATTCTCTTGAATGTAGATTTACGAGCTTAGGAGGATAAGAGTTAATTAGTAGGAGACCAAAAAGGTATGTTAAGGCTAGTCCCTTTCTTTCTAAAGGCATGATTCCTTTCTTATGAATATATTCTTGTTTTCCATAACATTCTTATTCCCAAAAGTTAGTAGTTCATGATTATACCTGACCTACGGGTCATGGAGTTGTTACCTAACCTACGAATCATGGAGTTGATTATACCTAACCTACGGGTCATGCAGTTGATTATACCTGACCTATGGGTCATGGAGTTGTTACCTGACCTACGGGTCATAGAAATGATTATACCTGACCTACGGGTCATGGAGTTGATTATACCTGGCCTATGAGTCATGGAGTTATCTATGACTGACCTTCGAGTCACAGAGTTATATCTATGGAATTATGTTATGTTGCCTCAGATGAGGGGCAACCCAGGTAGAGTACCTCCAGATGCTTTCTTGAGATATCGAGAGTACAGCTTGTTATTTCATTTCAGTTGTTATCGTGCCTTACATACTCGGTACATTGTTCGTACTGACGTCCCTTTTGCTAGGGGCGCTGCATTCATGCCTGCAGGTACAGATTGATAGATTGATAGACCTCCCCAGTATGCAGGATCTGATATCAGCTGATTGGTGAGCTCCTTTTTGTTCGGAGTTGCTAGGTCCTTGGAGTCTTTCCTTTTTTATTACAGATTGTATGGTACAGTCACACATTCCCTAGAGGCTTGTAGACGAGTCCTGTAAATAGTATGTCTGTGCGATAGCCTTGTCGGCCTGTATATGTCGGCTTGGATACTGTTTGCCTCGTACGGTCATAGCAGCCTCGCTGGCTCGCTCAGTTGTAAATAACGTCTCCAAACCTTAAGCGCATGAATCACTATAGCTAACTCTAAATCATGGGTCGAATAGTTCTTCTCATGCTTCCTCAGCTGCTTAGAAGCATAAGCAATAACCCGACCATACTGCATCAACACACAACCCAATCCGACGCCCGAGGCATCACAATAGATAGCATAACCTTCTGATTCCTATGGAAGTGTCAAAACTGCCGCTGAAGTCAGTCTGCTCTTCCACTCCTGAAAAATCCACTCACATGCGTCTGTTCATTGGAACTTAGTGCCTTCTGTGTCAGCTTCGTTAATGGTGCTGAAAGAGAGGAGAAGCCCTCTACAAATCTCCTATAATATCCTGCCAACCCCAAAAAACTACAAACCTCCGTTGGTGTCGTGGGTCTAGGCCAAGTCTTCACAGCCTCTATCTTCTGGGTGTCAACCCTGATGCCTTCACCTGATACAATATGTACAAGAAAAGCCACATAGTTCAACCAGAACCCACATTTGGAGAACTTCGCATAAAATTTCTTATCCTGAAGAACCCTGAGCACAACACACAAATGATTCGCATGCTCAGCCTCTGATCGAGAGTAGACTAGAATATCATCGATAAACACAATCACGAACAAATCTAACAAGGGTCTAAATACGCGGTTCATCAAATCTATAAATACTGATGGCGCATTAGTCAACCCAAAAGACTTCACAAGGAACTCGAAGTGACCATGTCATGCGGGCACCTACTATTTCCCACCTTGGTAGGCGAACCCTTCCCTTACCTAACATACAATCTATCAAAGCGGAAGAACAATGTAATAATAATAAATCTCAATATCAATTAAAAGAGAATAAGTGCGGAATACATCTTCTACCCAAGGCATTTTGTCTAAGTCAAGACAAGAGCTACTAATAAACACATAGGTCTGAATATATAACAAGAACTATATGAATTTTGCCATACAAGGCTTATAACATCAAAAGGAATATTGTTTGTAAATAGATGACAAGTATACGACTAATAGAAACTCGGCCGCGTAGATGCGGCGAAAGCTCACCCTAAGTCTCTAACAACACCGTCTCGGAAACACTCTCGAGGATCAAAATAGAACACGTAATAGACTCGCACTCAAAAGAAGTATAACAAGTGTAGCATCATTACAAACAACAGTGCGAGTAAGCATCATAGACCGACTAAGATCGGTTCACGCATATAAGCATAAAGTCAACAAGATAGCGATAGGCACATAATACCCAAACCAAGGTCCATGAGAATATCCTATAACCGAATCATAACCTAAGATGAAACTTCTAAACCACAAGTCTGCCGAGTCTCAATAATCTCAAACGATAATCATAAAACCAAGTTCTGAACCTAGGCAGAGTCACTACTCCACAATATGACCCAGCCTATAATCCAATCTATGTCCCTACAATGATACGAACAGACCATACCAAATCAGACATGAAAAGCTATATGATGATGCAGAATAAAATGCAATGTTGTGCAATACAATGCACTGGCCAAATACCTCAAACCTTTACGCACATGCTAAAGGCATTGTTCTCTCAATAGTCATGACCCATGGGGGACCCGCGAAGTCCATGTACCCCTCGCTCCGAAATATACCTCCGATCACGAGTCCACTCGCTCTGGAACATACCTCAAATCACGAGTTCACAAATAGGCCACACCTCACCCCCTGACAAATGTGCCTTATATACATATATTGTATGCAAGATGAGTATTCAAAATATGGTTCAAGTCTAGAACCCCAATATGAAACACCAACTCAAAAGTAAGCATGATAAATCAATGAAATCAAATGCCAATAAAAGTTCGAGTCACAATGCCATAGGTCATATCAGGACTTAGATAAATCAGCTCAACCATGGAATGAATCATACAAACCATCTCAATCAACATAAAGAGTCTATGACACCTTTTACTTCCAAATATAACAAGTACACCTCACAACTAAGTTTTGTGTCACCAAAGTGCTTTATTTTCTCATGTATCATCATCAGTACCAAGTCATAATTTGATATCAATATACATGTGAAATGTTACACCTCGGAAAATTTTTCGTTGATGCACAGTGAATAGGCTAATGAAGAGCACGAAGTATATGATGATTCAATAAGTAAGAAATAACATTTGATGATTCTAAATAAGAATTTAAAGACATCCGATGTTAGACGAGAAAGTTGCCAAGAGAAGGCAATGTATACTATAAGTATCGGAAAGGATTTATGAGTAGCAAGTTGATGACAACTTAATGATGTTTCAGGGAAGAGTTATAACGCCCCTTAGATTGTTAATGAAGTGATAGACAAGTACTAAGAAGGTTCCATAAGGATTGGAGATCAAACGAGGCGACGGGAACAACTTTGGTGAAGCTGTGAGATCCACGGCCATGTTCCACGGACAGCACTATGTTCCACGGACCGTGGAAGGGTCCGTGGAATTGCCAGCAGAGATGGTGGCTGGCTGGTCATGAACCACGACCAGTTCCACGGACAGCACCATGTTTCACGGACCGTGGAAGGGTCCGTGGAAGTCCCAATGGGCTGAAATGTTCTAAGTCTTTAAATGTGATTCCAACTTTATTATTTCATTTCCAACACTTCTCCACTTCTCTCTAAAGCCTCTAGAGCATTACATACTTTTCATGAACAAGAATCCAAGGGAAATCAAAGGTTCTTATCATCAAACCAAGTGAATCAAAATGAGAAAACCCATTAAAGTTCATCAAAAGCAAGGAATTCAAGTGAAGGAAAAACTAGGGTTTTGCTCAAGTGAGGTATAAGCAACCAAGGTTCAATCCTACACCATCTAAGGTAAGTTTCATGACATATCCATGTTATTTAAAGTATTTGAAAGTTGAAACACTTGGATTACATAAGGAAATAGGAAATGGGTCATGAATGTGTGAATAGTATCACTTTTGAGTAAATGTTTGGAATGAGTTATGATTCTTGATACATTATGAATATAATCATATTATAAATGATGTTGAGAACATGGGATAGACCTTGAATATGAATGAACGGAATTATGTGATATGACCATGAATACGGATGAATTGGAGTGAATGGTGAAGTAAGAGTAATGTAGTTGACTAAAGGCTATTGTGATGACATTGTGAATGTTATTATCTATGTTTGGGAGTTGATATATGATATGGAGGAAGTTGAACGAATAAAGGAGATGCTGTCCAATTTTCTCTAGATTTAGTCATGTATGTTAAGTCATCGATTATCTAATATGAGTATGCACTTCAATGAAGGTAGAAACGTGAGCCTTGAAGAAGAACGTACAAGTGATAGAATAGTTGCACGGAAAGGTATGTAAGGCTAACCCTTCTTCCATAAGGCATGGTTCTCTGGCCAAATATATACGTATTCCTCTATGAGCCTACAATATTCTCCAATGATCCTATCTTTAGAAGCTACGAAGCTTATGATACCCAATATGATACGGTTGTACTAAGTTTCTTATGCAACGAGAAATCCTCTAAGGATAGAATGTAAGGAATGACATTAGTAAAAAGGCTAAAGATAAATATGAGCTTATATGTATGTGTGCCCATGAGAGGCTATTGTGAACCCCGAGCTTATATGGCCGGGTAGAATATAGTGAATATGGATGTATGTATATCTATATATGACGAGTCGCGCGCACCACTGCAGTTAGGTACGAACAACCCTGAGCCTTGGTAGGGCCCGGTATGACACTGAGCCTTGGTAGGGCCAGCTATGTGAAACACCGAACCTACGTGGTCGGGTATGCTATATAAATGCAATGTATATCACATCAATACGAGTACGAATATGCTATGTATATGACATCAATATGAGTACGAATATGTTAAGAATATGTAAATGCCGAGTAAGGGTTATGTATATGTAATGTATATGTTATGAACATGAGTATGAATAGAAATATGAATACGAATGTCGAAATGGATACGAAAGGTAAGTGAGTACGGACATGGATATATGTACACGAATACGCAACAGGAATGGAATGTCCCTATGAAGAGCAAGTAAGTGCTATGACGCTAATGCTATTATCTCCCATCCTATGCTACTTCATATGTTATCTATTATGCTTTCATATTGATATTGATCATGCTTTACATACTCAGTACAGTAAAATGAAGTCCGCCGAGTCTAGTTTCCAACGCAACAAACCGTTCATCAATACGACATTGGAGTAGTGAGTTATGGGCGTTTTAAAACGGACGAATCAAGGAGGAATACGAACACATTTTTCAAATCCGGAAAACTCACTTAAAAGCCCACTTATGTGGTGACCCGGCCAAATCCAAGTTTGGAACCTATAAAAGGCCTCTACACTTCATTTTATTCATTTTCTTTAACTCCACAACCCTCTAGAAATCTCCTAACATCTCCACACCTCTCTAAAATCTCCCACACTTCTCTCTCCATTATAAGAGTGTTCTCTTTAGGCTCTCCACCATTCCAAAATATTCTATACCATCACAAAAGAGGATTAAACTCTAAAACCTCAAGTTAATTCATGGAGAAGGATTGTTCTTGTCTTTACTTAATGTTGTGATAAATTTGGTCTTGGAAGAAGTTGGGTAGGGTGAAGTTCTTCTAGTGTAAGGTATGTTCTCCATCCTATTTCTCATGATTAAGTTGATTTGAAGGTTTAGCAAGTCCTATAAAAGAAGATAATCATGGTAGAGAAGTAGCAAAGTATTAAAGTGAAGATGATGACTATGGAATGAATTTGAAAGGAGATTTTGGATTAATTTGAGATTAAATTGAATATAATTCTTTGATTATGGCATTGTGCATATTGTTATAGTTAGTTGAGAAATTGGGAAAAACATCGTGTGGGATGTTTTATGGAGTATATTGATGTTGATGATGATGTTGTTGATATTAGTATTGCTATTGTTGTTGTTTTGTTGGTATTGTGATTTTGGGCTAGGGATATAAACAGGGGAGATGGTGCCCGAATTTTGGCAGATTCTAAAGGAGTTTAGTTGAAGACTTAAGATAAGCATATGATAATAAACCTAACAGTAGTATGAATTCTATTGATTATACCTGACCTACGGGTCATGGAGTTGTTACCTAACCTACGGATCATGGAGTTGATTATACCTAACCTACGGGTCATGCAGTTGATTATACCTGACCTATGGGTCATGGAGTTGTTACCTGACCTACGGGTCATAGAAATGATTATACCGACCTACGGGTCATGGAGTTGATTATACAACAGCCTATGAGTCATGGAGTTATCTATGACCGACCTTCGAGTCACGAGTTATATCTATGGAATTATGTTATGTTGCCTCGGATGAGGGGCAACCCGGTTAAGTACCTCCGATGCTTTCTTGAGATATCGAGAGTACGGCTTGTTATTTCATTTCGGTTGTTATCGTGCCTTACATACTCGGTACATTGTTCGTACCGACGTCCCTTTTGCCGGGGCGCTGCATTCATGCTGCGGTACGAATTGATAGATTGATAGACCTCCCCGGTATGCGGATCGATATCGGTCGATTGGTGAGCTCCTTTTTGTTCGGAGTTGCTAGGTCCTTGGAGTCTTTCCTTTTTTATTACGTGATTGTATGGTACGGTCACATTCCACTGGGGGCTTGTAGACGAGTCCTGTAAATAGTATGTCTGTGCGATAGCCTTGTCGGCCTGTATATGTCGGCTTGGATACTGTTTGCCTCGTACGGTCATAGCAGCCTCGCTGGCTCGCTCAGTTGTAAATAACGTCTCCAAACCTTAAGCGCATGAATCACTATAGCTAACTTTCTAAATCATGGGTCGAATAGTTCTTCTCATGCTTCCATCGGTACCTCTCTTTAGAAGCATAAGCAATAACCCGACCATCCGCATCAACACACAACCCAATCCGACGCCCGAGGCATCACAATAGATAGCATAACCCTCTGATTCCTATGGAAGTGTCAAAACTGCCGCTGAAGTCAGTCTGTTCTTCCACTCCTGAAAACTCCACTCACATGCGTCTGTCCATTGGAACTTAGTGCCTTCTGTGTCAGCTTCGTTAATGGTGCTGAAAGAGAGGAGAAGCCCTCTACAAATCTCCTATAATATCCTGCCAACCCCAGAAAACTACAAACCTCCGTTGGTGTCGTGGGTCTAGGCCAAGTCTTCACCGGCCTCATCTTCCGGGTGTCAACCCCGATGCCTTCACTCGATACAATATGTACAAGAAAAAGCCACATAGTTCAACCGAACCCACATTTGGAGAACTTTGCATAAAATTTCTTATCCTGAAGAACCCTGAGCACAACACACAAATGATTCGCATGCTCAGCCTCTGATCGAGAGTAGACTAGAATATCATCGATAAACACAATCACGAACAAATCTAACAAGGGTCTAAATACGCGGTTCATCAAATCTATAAATACTGATGGCGCATTAGTCAACCCAAAAGACTTCACTAGGAACTCGAAGTGACCATGTCATGCGGGCACCTACTATTTCCCACCTTGGTAGGCGAACCCTTCCCTTACCCAACATACAATCTATCAAAGCGGAAGAACAATGTAATAATAATAAATCTCAATATCAATTAAAAGAGAATAAGTGCGGAATACATCTTCTACCCAAGGCATTTTGTCTAAGTCAGCACAAGAGCTACTAATAAACACATAGGTCTGAATATATAACAAGAACTATATGAATTTTGCCATACAAGGCTTATAACATCAAAAGGAATACTGTTTGTAAATAGATGACAAGTATACGAATAATAGAAGCTCGGGCTGCAGATCTGGCAAAAGCTCACCCTAAGTCTCTAACAACACCGTCTCGGGAAACACTCTCGAGGATAAAAAATAGAACCTGTAATAGACTCTGCACTCAAAAAAAGAGTATAACAAGTGTAGCATCATTACAAACAACAGGTACTGAGTAAGCATCATAGACCGACTAAGATCAGTTCACGCATATAAGCATAAAGTCAACAAGATAAATCGAGATAGGCACATAATACCCAAACCAAGGTCACAGAATATCCCATAACCGAATCATAACCTAAGATGAAACTTCTAAACCACAAGTCTGCCGAGTCTCAATAATCTCAAACGATAATCATAAAACCAAGTTCTGAACCTAGGCAGAGTCACTACTCCACAATATGACCCAGCCTATAATCCAATTTATGTCCCTACAATGATACGAACAGACCATACCAAATCGGACATGAAAAGCTATATGACGATGCAGAATAAAATGCAATGTTGTGCAATACAATGCACTGGCCAAATATGTCACACCCCGACTTTACTAGGGTGTGACGGGCACCCGACCCCATATTTGGAGCCGAGCGAACCCGCTGACTCTTATTACATACATACTTTCTTAGGATTCTTAGATTAATCAAAAATAGAATACATGGTAAAACTTCCAAAATCTTTTTGTCGTTTCTCAAATTAAACACAATCTGTAAGCATAGGGACTCTGTAACATAATGTATAATAAAAGCACATCGGCTAGTGGAACCATTTTCAAAACTAACACTCTAGACCCACGACTCTGTCTGCAAAGTCTCTAACTGCAATCAGAAATCCTAGCATACAAGCTCTGACTCGGCTACACTCCAGAGCAAACGGAGCTCGCCAACTACGCTGGAACATCTTCTATGCTAACCTCGCATCATCGGGTGTACTGCCTTGCGCGGCATGAAACGCAGCCCCCGAAGAAGAGGGGTCAGTACGAACAATGTACTGAGTATGTAAAGCATGAATAGTAACATAGTAAGAAATGTACATATGAACAATAACTGCATGGAAACATAGAACATATCATAGGATGACAGAGTAACCTGTGCATAGGAGTGCCCCTGGGGGCGGATGCCATGCATGCTTAGCTTTCCATTGAAAACATTTCTTGTTCTTATACATGTGAGAATAAAACGGATCGTATCATATCATATCGTATCATGTCATGTCATGTCATACCATATCATAGCGCCGAACAACGTCGGCTCGCCCACATAGCGCCGAAATACGTCGGCTCGCCCACATATCCCGCGTCCGGGATGATATAACGCCAGCTGACCAGGTGGCAATGAAACATGTGTCCCTTCCCATCCCCCATATATCCCCTCCCCCACCCCCTGTACATATACATATATCATGTAAGCATGCAGGAGAGCCCAAGGAAAATCATGTATCCATCGGAGTGACATAAGGTCGGAAACCTCCGATTACATTACGGAACAATCGGATCGTCATGTCTCACCTTGAAGGAACAATAATCATAAGGGGAGACTACCAAAGAAGAGTGTCATCAAGGGAAAACATATAACGAGAATCATAAGGTATCATTTTATATGCTTGGAGCCTTTAAAGTAGTCATTATCCATAATAGAGTTGAGGAATCAAGAAATGACTTAGCATTTTCATATTGTCATATTCACGGTGAGAACATATCGTCAGCATATCTGTCATAGAAATTTTCTCATATTTGACGTCATCGTTGTCATTAGGAAATCACATTCATCGTTTAAGTCATAAAAGCTTTCAATCTCTTAAAACTTAGTTTTTGGAAAATATGGGCGTCTTGGAAAACATTTACAACTTATTAGAAAGAAATTTTCACTCTAGAATTCTAGACTTGATAGAGTTGCCTACAAAAATTTTGGGACATTCCGACCCACTTATGAAAGTTGCATATATTCAAGCTACTTTTCCAATGAAACATAGAAAGTCTAATTCAATTCTATTGAATGAATAGTGGTCAAATTCAAACTTAGGTTTCTAGAGATAGAGTAGTCCCCGAGGCTCGTATCCAAACCTATTATGTCTAGGACATGCCAAAGAAGGAAGAGTAAAGCCTTACATACCTTTTCCGCTTCTTACGCTATTCCAAATTCAAGTTCCAAATCCTCCAAAATCTACAATTTGGTTACATTTACCAAACATTAATTAGAGTCCTTAAGAATCCAAATCTTGAATCAACATTTGTCTAAAGAAATTTCGGCAGCATTTCCCCTGTAAATGCGCCATCCCCGAGATTCTAACTCGGTCAATTTTAATCAACAACAATCCGGGAATTCAACCCGGCCAAACTATCAATAATACCAACAATTATTCAATTCAATTCAATTCACATGACTTTCAAAACGATTCAATCAACATATTAATCCATCCAACACCTTCCAACTCCAATAAAACCAATAACAATACATTTCCTTTTCTTCCAAATTCATGAACTCCACACTAACAACATCATATTAACAACACCACACTAACAACATTATATCCCATGCATGCAAGAACATTACATTCAATTTACATAAGCTTCTAAAACAAGTCTCCAACTACTACAATTTCATTAAGATCATTAAGCTTTTACTAGCAACATAAAATCCACAACACAACAACCAAAATACTAAGTAAAACTTTGCCACCATTCCTTCACAATACAACAATATACACGGCCATACACACAACACCTCCATATTTTTCATTAATTTCCAATCACTGTAACAATATAAATTTCCCATAGAAAAGAATACAATTCTTACCTTTTTCCTCCAATTTCTTCACTTGCCACCCAAGTACTTTCTTGCCACAAAAATTATGTCATGTTAAAGAGGGTCCCAAGCTTAGTAGTAATTCATGAAGAAAGGGATTTTTGGACCAAAGATTAAGGCTCCAAGAAAATTTTTTTTCTTCTTTCTCTTCTTGGCCGTGAGGCCTTCTCTCTTGCTCTCTCCTTCTCTTTTTTTTTTTTTCTTTCTTTCTTATTTCTTCAATTGGAGTGATGAATAATTCATCACCCCTTATATATATATATATATATATATTCCTTATGAGCATGTGAGGGGCACATGTCTCTCTCTAGAAATTTCTTATTTAAAACAAATAAAAGGATGACTTATTTGTCATCATTTTTCATCCTTTTCTTTTCCTTTCTTTTTTTTTGGTCACATGGCCAATATGGCTCTTTTTTTTGAACTTTCATGAACCCTTTGGTGAAATTCCCGTTTTGCCCCTCGACTTTCCTCAATTTCACCATTTCGCCCCTAGCCTTCCACATTATTTCCATTGGCCATTTTGCAAGTTTCTCTCTTTACCCTTGGCCTTTCCCAATATTTTTACACTATCAATGTTCATAAATAATATTCCTAACAACTTGTATATCAAGATAACTTTCGAAAATGATTTTGTCCTTAACTTGCCACGACCTTCTCGAATCAAAGTGAGAAAACCCATTAAAGTTCATCAAAAGCAAGGAATTCAAGTGAAGGAAAAACTAGGGTTTTGCTCAAGTGAGGTATAAGCAACCAAGGTTCAATACTACACCATCTAAGGTAAGTTTCATGACTTATCCGTGTTATTTAAAGTATTTGAAAGTTGAAACACTTGGATTACATAAGGAAATAGGAAATGGGTCATGAATGTGTGAATAGTATCACTTTTGAGTAAATGTTTGGAATGAGTTATGATTCTTGATACATTATGAATATAATCATGTTATAAATGATGTTGAGAACATGGGATAGACCTTGAATATGAATGAACGGAATTATGTGATATGACCATGAATATGGATGAATTGGAGTGAATGGTGAAGTAAGAGTAATGTAGTTGACTAAAGGCTATTGTGATGATATTGTGAATGTTATTATTGATGTTTGGGAGTTGATATATGATATGGAGGAAGTTGTACGAATAAAGGAGATGCTATCCGATTTTCTCTAGATTTAGTCATGTATGTTAAGTCATCGATTATCTAATATGAGTATGCACTTCAATGAAGGTTGAAACGTGAGCCTTGAAGAAGAACGTACAAGTGATAGAATAGTGCACGGAAAGGTATGTAAGGCTAACCCTTCTTTCGTAAGGCATGGTTCTCTGGCCAAATATATATGTATTCCTCTATGAGCCTACGATATTCTCCAATGATCCTATCTCTAGAAGCTACGAAGCTTATGATACCCAATATGATACGATTGTACTAAGTTTCTTATGCGACGAGAAATCCTCTAAGGATAGAATGTAAGGAATGACGATTGTAAAAAGGCTAAAGATAAATATGAGCTTATATGTATGTGTGCCCATGAGAGGCTATTGTGAAACCCGAGCTTATATGGCCGGGTAGAACATAGTGAATATGTATGTATGTATATCTATATATGACGATGCGCGCGCACCACTGCAGTTGGGTACGAACAACCACAGCCTTGGTAGGGCCGGAAATATGACCTTTGACCCGAGCCTTGGTAGGGCCAGCTATGTGAAACACCGAACCTACGTGGTCGGGTATGCTATATAAATGCTATGTATATGACATCAATACGAGTACGAATATGCTATGTATACGACATCAATATGAGTACGAATATGTTAAGAATATGTAAATGCCGAGTAAGGGCTATGTATATGTAATGTATATGATATGAACATGAGTATGAATAGAAATATGAATACGAATGTCGAAATGGATACGAAAGGTAAATGAGTACGGACATGGATATATGTACACGAATACGCAATAGGAATGGAATGTCCCTATGAAGAGCAAGTAAGTGCTATGACGCTAATGCTATTATCTCCCATCCTATGCTACTTCATATGTTGTCTATTATGCTTTCATATTGATATTGATCATGCTTTACATACTCAGTACATTCTTCGTACTGACGTCCTTTTATTTGTGGACGCTGCGTCATGCCCGCGTGGCCGGGGAGACGGACTTGATCCATAGCTATATTTCTCGGGGACTACATAGCGGAGCTCCAGCCATTCGGAGCTACAGCTTTTGGGTATAGATTCTTTTGTGTACATATTCATGGGCACGGCGGGGTCCTGTCCCGCCCATATGTTAGGATATAACGTATTCTTCTTAGAGGCTCGTAGACGTGTGTATATGGTTAGATATGTTTGGCCTTATCGGCCTATATTTTGGGATATTACCTTGATAGCCTTGTCGGCTTATGTACATTTATATGGGCATAGATGTTAATGATGATATAGATGTGTTGTTGCCCAATGAGGCTAGAATGATGATGAATGAACAGCATGATTTAGTATGTGGCTCACCTAGATATAATGTGAAAGTATGTTAAGGGGTGCCCGGGTGGCATAGCACCGGGTGCTCGTAGCGGCCCTCCGGTTGGGTCGTGACATGAAATGAGAATGTATGCCATGCATGATATCATCAAAATTATACAACACGATTCAGGCCTAATCTCATTATCCTTCCTTTCTCCGATGATATATGACACAACAAGAGAGAAATGAGTGCAACACGTATCACAACACAACAATTAAGTCAACAAGCCTAATCATAATAATAGGGCAAAAATCCATAATCAACCAACCTAATAGAATACCATCCCAAATCACCACAGTACGAATGCAAATACACCATCACAATGCGTAAATTACGGCGACAAACCCACATAGTCTGAAGTCATACCAACCTAGGTAATATCCAACCAGACATCATGTCCGAAGACCTAATCATGCTTTCTCCCATCAATTATACACAATATATACCTTTTGCTAATCAATGTCTAACTAAGATAAGTACGTAACCTACCTCGAATGCAGAACAGGAGCCGCTAACTACTCCACACGAGCCTTCTATTTCAGAAGCGCCTCAGAACGATGGTAGTCTAGTAAATAACATCGCAAGTAAGTAAATAACCACGACAACCAACTAGTCGAGCGAGAAATCAATTCGGGAAAGGTTACTCAAAATACCCAAAATGCCCCTAACGAGTCATGAGGGCAAAACGGGAAATTAAGGGTAAAATTACCTTACCCATAGTCCCAACAATCCTAATCCTTAAATTCATGGGTTTCTAATCACATTAAACCCTTCAATTTCATCAATTAGTCAAAACCCCCAAATTTGGGTGAAACCCTAAGGGGTCGTTCGGTGCATGGTATAAGCTGAATATCCTAGCAATAATATTTTGTACCATATTTGGTAGAAGGTATAAATTTATCCCAGGACAGATGGGATAAATTAGTCCCGGGATTATAATTCCGTGATAATTTAGTTTGCGTACCAAACGACCCCAAAGTCTCATAATTAAATTCTTTGACTATCAACCAATTCAACCCTAGAATGTTAATCTACACTTCTAGATGATATAAACAGTAAGTTAATCAACAATATTCAATTTATACTAAGGGTTTCATGATTAGGAGCCTAGGTCTCATCACCCACCACTCTAGGACCTTAAACCACCATGGAAACTCAAGGAAAAAAGGTAAATAAGCAAGATAATGGGTTGGAACTTACCCCAAAGATGATACCACCAAGTTTCTTCAATATTCTCCTCCACAAGCTCTTAGAATTCAATTTTAGAAGCTTTGGAATTCGAACGTAGACATTAAAAATAGTGGATTGTCCCGTGATCCGCCCGGTGGTCCTAAGGATCGCCATGGCAGTCCCGCCGTGGCGGTCAATCCATCCGCCATGGCAAAATTTCATTAACTGCAGGTCCTCGACATAGCGGGCCAGGCTCTGCCATGACTGTCCTGATATGGTGGTACTGGGCTCGCCATGGCGAGAACACCAGCAACAAGAAAATCTGGTTTTTCACAAGTCATTCCCTAAATCCTAACATCAATCTGAGGCCTCCCGGACACAAACCAGATATGTACACATATAAAAATATGCTACGAACTCACCCGTGTCCTTAAAATTCCCAACGAAAGTCTAATTCACCAAGTCAACCCCAAAACGGAATGAATCAAGTTTCCAACCAATGCCCAAAATGCACCAAATGCCTCGGAAACCGAACCATCCACCCCACTAAGTCAAAATTAACCCTCCGGACCTCACGAAATCGACGAAATTCTGAAAAAGTCCATTTACTCAAAAGTCAAGTATTGGTCAAACACTTTCACATAAGGATTCTTAATCTTTCTGTTTTTACTAGAATCGCTTTGTAATCTCGAGAATTGGTCAAATGGGGGTAAAATGGTCGAAAAAGCACATAACGATGACCTAACGGGTCGTTACAGACCATATCTAGTCCTAAATGCTGTCTTCGGAATATCTTTCTCTCTGACCCTGACCTGATGATAACCTGATCTCAAGTCTATCTTTGAAAAACATTTGTACCCTGCAACTGATCAAATAAATCATCAATTCTGGGGAGCGAATACTTGTTCTTTATTGTCACCTTATTCAGCTATCTGTAATCTATACACATCCACAACAAGCCATCTTTCTTTCTTGAAAATAATAGCGGTGCTCTCCATGGCAACGTACTTGGCCTAATAAAGCCCTTCTCCAGCAAATCCCTCAACTGCTCTTTCAATTCCTTCAACTCGGAAGGGGCTATCCTATAAGGAGGAATAGATATAGACTGAGTATCTGGTACACATCAATAGAGAAGTCAATCTCCCGCTTTGGCGGAATGCCTGGAAGTTCTTTTGGAAATACGTTTGGGAATTCATTAACCACTAGAACAGACTGAAGGGTCAGTGGTTTTGCTTCTGCATCCTAGACTCAAAAAATGTGATAAATACAATCATTTGCGATCATCTTCCTTGCCTTGAGATAGGAAATAAACCCACCTCTCGGCGAAGCTGTATTACCTTTCCATTCCAGAGCTGACTCTCCTGGGAACTGAAACCAAACCATCTTTGTTCTACAGTCAACATTAGCATAACAGGAAGCCAACCAATCCATACCCATATTAAAATCAAAGTCTACCATGTCCAACTCAATCAAATCTGCTACGGTATAACGATTATAGACTATAACTACACAATTCCTGTACACTCATCTAGCTATTATCGGGTCTCCAACAGGTGTAGACACCTCAAAAGGCTTAATCTTCTCAGGTTCTATCCCAAACTTACCAGCAATAAAAGGAGTGACGTATGATAAAGTCTAGCCTAGATCTATCAATACATATACATCATGGGAGGAGAATGATAATATACATGTAATAGGTGATGACTCAAGATCCTGCCGACCAACTAATGCATAGATGCGGTTCTGAGGACCGCTCGAGCTGGACGCTCTACCTCTATCTCTACTACCGTTGGCTTATGTCTAAGAACCCTGCCCTATAGGGCGTACCGATGACGAAGAACCAGGTGCAGATCCTGTCAACTGAACTACACCTCCACCACCTCTCGACAGATAATCTCGCTTAATATGCCCTGGATGATCGTAAGTATAACACACATCTGAACCCAAACGGCACTGTCCACCGTGCAACTTACCACACTGAGCGCATCGTGGTAGAGATGGCCTCATCTGGCCGAAATCACCCCTAAAGTGGGAATCAGAAGCCCTGGAACTCTGGACTAACTCAAAATAGGTGCGTCGATCAAACCTCAACCCTGGAAACTGTGAAGGCACACTAGCCGCTGAATAGGAGGGACGCCTAGGAAACTGCTGTCTGTGACCACCCCGATACTCACCAAAAAACCCAAAAGATCTAGCTCTATTACTTTAGCCCCTATCACGCTCTCGATCAGCTTGATGTTGCTGCTTCCTCTTCTCTAGGCCCTGAGGATATACCTGAATATGAGAAATATTCATACCTTTCTGAAGTGAGGCCGTCATGCAATCATTAATCAATTGCGGTCCAAGTCCAATCACAAACCGATGTACCCGATCCTCCATCTCAGCTACTATCGTGGGAGCATACCTGGCTAGTGAGTTAAAGCGAAGACTATAATCTCGAACACTCATATTCCCCTAGTGTAGATTCAAAAATCTATCAACACGAGCCCGTCGGGTCTCCGCTGGCAAATAGTATCGAAGGAAAGCCTCTGTGAACCCCTGCTATACTGTTGGAGGTGCATTAGTCCCCCTGGACAACTCCCAAGTCTCATACCACTGAACAGCAATATCCCGCAAACGGTAAGAAGCCAACTCTACTGATTCAGTATCAGAAGCATGCATTACCCACAATGTCCTCTACATCCGATCAATAAAATTCTGCGGGTCCTCATCCGGTTTCGATCCTGTAAATACTGGAGGGTCCAAATTGATGAAGTCTCGGACCCTGGTACTAACAACCCTATCAAAGATAACTAGTACCCGTACCCTGACACCTGGGCCTGAGCAGCCACGAACTAAGTCAATAACTGAATAGCATCTCGCATCTCCTAGCCGAGTGTATCATATGGAGGAGTTGGGTGTGCTATAGCTGCAGCCCCTCTGGACCCCTCTGGAATGGAAGGGTTCTGAGAAGATCGAGATGGGGCCTCAATTTAGGACTCACCCTAGCCGACATCTAACGGTGGCACCCAACTGGTACCCTCATCTGTCAGAGCCTGGCCTCTCAAGACAGCTGAAGCTCTCCTCGTCGAGCATCGCTGAAATCAGAACACGTTATTAGAAAAGGCATCCTGATGATACGGCTCTAACCCACGATCTAAGATGAGAAAGAAGGACAACCTTCCTAAATGCCCTCCAGCCTCCTGTTTATAATTGTGGTGCACAACACACTATAAACAAGACTCTGCTAGATACGGCTTGTAGACAACCCTAAGATAGAACTGCTCTGATACCAAGTTTGTCATAATCCAAATCGGAGGGCCATGACGGGCACCCGGGCCCTACCTACCGAGCACCACTAATCATGTTGTCATATTGTAATCATAAACAATGGTGGACTACTAAGGTCGTCAGATGGCTATCCACTAGATCATAAGAGAAATATATTGAAAGGGAACGAGCTAAAAGGACATGCGTATATAACTATGCTAGATAAAACTGTACAAGCCAGTAAGGCCACCATAGACAACTATACACAAAATATAGGCCGAGGGGGGCCATACAACGTCTAACTGTACCACAACTATGTACAAGCCTCTAACTTTCTTTCTTTTGGCATGGTCCTCATGAACGAAACGTAAACGCAACTCTACCCATAATGATTCCATTCTTAGCAGCTAGAGATGTCCTATGTTGATTCATGTTCCAACGATATTGTTCATAGTAAGTCCTTCAGATTCAGTATGCTTTATAAAGTCACATGTTCATGAAAATTCTATTTCATAACGATGTTCAGAGGTATAATGACCTTATGTCACTCCGAAAGATTCAGGATGTACTCTTATCATATTCATGCATTGCATTATATATATATATATATATATATATAATGCAATATATAATGCAATGCATGAATATGATAAGAGTACATCCTGAATCTTTCGGAGTGACGTAAGGTCATTACACCTCCGATCATCATTATGAAATAGCATTTTCATCATCATGTGACTTTATAAAGCATACTGAATCTGAAGGACTTACTATGAACAATATCGTTGGAACATGAATCAACATAGGACATCTCTAGCTGCTAAGAATGGAATCATTATGGGTAGAGTTGCGTTTACGTTTCGTTCATGAGGACCATGCCAAAAGAAAGAAAGTTAGCCTTAACATACCTCACGTCTTCAACACAACCCCACCACGAATCTGTCGGACCAATACTCTAATCTCCCTAGTCACTACAGTACACCTAAAAGCCAACAACTTAACAACAACCTCATATAAGTCTCGTTAATTTCACAAAGACTACTCACTCCAGGATTTACATCAAAACATTCTAATATACGCTTTGTATATGATACTTCTACACTTTATTCTTATAATTATAACAAGTCTAACATGCTCAATACAATCTCAACACCAACTACTATTCTTACAATAGATTTTAGTTCAAAAACATATTAACAAGATGACTCAAGCTATATTAAACCTCAACGTAAGCTCAAGTTCATATTTGAACCTTCCCTCCAACTTCTTTCCTTCCAAACCTAGTATAATCATCACATAAACTTATAAACATGGAATTAAGATGGAGTCTTACCTCAAGAAATCAATACCACTCCAATTCCAAGGCTACTTCACCTTGAATCATCCTCCAAAACCACTACCAAGGGGAGAAACAAGCTTCCACCATCACTTTAGGACCTTTAGGCACTTGATCCTTGCTTTTACTTAGGGGTTGATTAGGTATATGAAGTATTTAAAAAAAAAAAAGAGTTGAAACCAACATAGAAACACTCCCAGAAATACTGGATGTATATATATATATATATATATATAGACACACACACACAGACACGGTCTGTATATATGGACCGTATTTCCCAATGAAATTTCTGCCCTCTCTGCCAAGAGAAGTACGGACTGTATTTCAAGGTACGGTCTATATTTTCATATATGGTCCATATTTCTCTTCCTAAACTCAAACTCTGATGAAACGTATTCTCTTCGATTCGTTCATCCTCTAATCCTTCCAATACATGCCAAACATGAACTTAAACCTCCGTATACTTAAGATGAACACGTCTAGTCTTATAAAATCTCATTTTTTTAATTTTTTTTTTTTCAAAACCACCCAAAGTGGTGGGAATTTATTCCATCAAAATATTTACAGAAACAATGCATAAAAAAGAAACTATCTAAAAAGGAAATCTAGCTATGATTAAAACATTAATACTACATAAACCTTCATCATACTAAATAAATCATGGACCTTGATTTGTATCCATCTTTCACACCATCAAGTCTTACAGGTGGAATGGATCAAATCTCTTGAATTTAACTTCAGGTAATCCTGGATGAAGTAGAGTTCAGTTGCAGTATTATTAATCCATGATCTTAGCTAGTATAGCATATGAACTGAGTAAATGTGTTCGTTGTTGATTCTCTTACTTGTAACTTGCTGTATCTGGCTCCAAATTGATGAAGTTCCCAACCAGAAATATCAATGGTTTGTGGTAGAATGAACCAAGGTTAATGCCACACACCACAAAACAAAGTTATTTCCAGTTGTATTTCTTCCCCTTCCTTCATTGTTGTTTTGTACTACTGTTGCCATGATAGTTGTTGAGTTTGTTGTTGATCTAACTCTGAAGTTGGGTATTTGACTTTTATCCATGTTGATCAATCTCCTTCCATGAGTTGGAATATCTTGAAACTGATTGTATTGAATTGTACCGGCAAAATCAAAAACTAGGTTAGTGAAATAATTTGCCACACAGTTTCCTTCTCTGAACACATGCACCACTAAAACATCCTTATCCTTCATCCATTTTTGTATACTCCTCACTGTCAAAGCAATGCTCCATGGCACCTCCCAAATGCCATCCAACATCTTTTGCATTGTAAGGGAATCTATTTCCACTACTACAAACAGTAAATCATGCAAAACACAATACTTAATCCCCTCCTCAATAGCCACAGCTTCAAAGAACAAGATTAGTAGTATCAGTTGACAATCTTGCCATTACATATATAAACTCTCCTGAACTGTCTCTAATACAAAAGGCTGCTGAACTTAGCCTTGGATTTCCTTTAGAAGCACCATCAGTGTTACATTTAAAGCATCCTCTATCTAGAAAATTCCACTTCACCTGTTTATAAGTTAATGGCATCCTGTAGGTCTCTAACAATTCAACTATCATAGGCTAGCTTTGTGGCATATTCTGCAGCCAAGGATATCTTTTCTGTGATAGCATATATGTGTTCCTGTTGATCTCATGAATGATCTTATTATGAGAAACTGATCTTCCATGCCTCATGGTATTCCCGCCCATCCAAATTTGCCACAAAACCAAAGTAGGAATTGCTTGATATAAAGGTTTCAACCTTGCAACAGTTTGAAAATTCCACCAAAGACAAGAATGTCTGCTGAATCTGTAGAAAAGGGCCTAATACACCTACTGTAGTTGAAAAATAATGCCTTACTGTAGTTGCAAAAGGACCTGTAATGAAAATATGATCCATAGTTTCCTACTGAGTCTGACAGCGCCAACATCGTGAGGCTATGTTGATTCTCGTTTTCATCAGCACTTCATCTATAGGTAGCTTCCAAAACCAAACTCTCCATCAGAAAAAAGAGATTTTGTATGGCAAACCTTTGATCAAGAATATGTCACAAACAAGTGATACCTGATTTCTTTGCCTCAGCTTCTCCCATGCACTCTTAACCGTAAAATTACCAGAACTTGTAAGCATCCACCATGGCCTATCTATCTCAGTTGTTCTCACAAAATGTCCCAGCTCTTTTCTAACTTGATCAACAATATCAGCTGGTAACACATCTTATAACTTTGCATAGTTCTAATGGCTTTCACTCATCAACTCTTCAAGTTATTCTCCTATAACATCATTATGAGATTGAATAGGTATCAGATCATACAAGGCACCTAGTTTAGACAAATTATCAAACCAGATTGAAGAAGATCCATTCTTAGGTTCCCACCAAATACCATGTTCCATTTCATCTCTAGCTTGCAACATCATTTTCCAAGTCTGAGATCCCCCTTTCCACTGAACCACAGTTGGCCTAAACCTCTTATAATATTTGTTCCACATGAAATTGTACCACACTGTACTGCTTGTCATGAGTCTCCACCAAAGTTTAGCAAACAATGCTTTGGATATATCATATAGTGATCGGAAGCCTAACCATCCTTCATTCTTTGGATAGCATACATTTTCCCATGAAGACCAGTGCTTGCTTCTTCCTTCTTCCTTAGTTTGCCAAAAAAATCTATTGAATAGCTTGTGTAGATCCTTAATGACACACTTTGGAGGCACCATAGCAGACATTAAATAAATTGGGATGCTTTGTACAACACTTGATATCAACACAGCTTAGGATATCCCAAATAAGTAAATGGGAATTTACCTTTGCTGAAGCTTGTTATTTGTTGTACCACCTGATTCAGTACAATAGCCACCTTCTTATGCATATAAAAAAAGCTCTTCTCTGCATTGATCTTTTGTCCAGGTACTCTCTCATATTCATGCAAAATGGACATAATCATCTCCAAAGAAGCTTTATTTGCAGATGCAAATATGATTGTATCATCTGCATATGACAGATGATTCGAGTTTGCACTCTACTTTTGCATTCCATATCCTCTAAAGTTGTCCTTTTCATATAATGAATTAAGAGCGATAGACAAACTTCAGCAGCTAGAATAAAAAGAGCAGGAGATAAAGGGTCTCCCTGTTTGACCCCTATTGTGGAGTGGAAAAAACCAAATGATTGTCCATTAATGAGAATGGAATACCAATTATTAGCAATCAATCTCCATACCATGTCTACATACACTTCTGCAAATCCCATCTTTCTGAGAACTTGAACAAGAAAACTCTAAGAAAGTCTATCAAAAGCCTTTGCCATAGCCAGCTTAATGATAACATTAGCAGGTTTCCCTCTCTTTCTAATATCAGCAACTAATTCTTGAGTAAGAAGCACATTTTTAATAATATTTCTACCCTTGTCAAATCCAGATTGATTTGGAGATATTAGAGAAGGCAGGATCACTTCTAACTTGTCATGCAATAGTCTGGAAATAACCTTGTTTATGAAATTGCTGAGGCTGATTGATCTCAAATCTGAAAAAGTGTTGATTATTTCTTTCTTAAGCAGGAGGACCAGATTTGTATGAGTTACTGACTTTGGTAAAGTTTTTCCCTCATAAAAACTATTGATCACATTATACACATCAGCACTAACTATATTCCAACACCTTTGGTAAAAGACACCAGAGAAACCATCAGGTCCATAAGCACTATCACCTGATAAAGCAAAAACAACATTTTTAACCTCTTCAAGAGTTGGCTTAGCACATAAGAATGTATTTTGCTCTTCTAAAATTCTCTCAGGAATGTGATCCAAAGAAATTTGAATCAACTACACCACTCTCTTGAGAAAATTGATTCTGGTAGAATGAAATAGCTTCAGTAGCAATATCATCAAAATTATCAACCCATTCTCCATTTGCATTTTATATTCTGGTAAGCAACAACCTCTTTCTTCTTCCTTTTACAAGACTATGAAAATATCTTGTATTCCTACCTCCTTCTAAATGCCATTGGATGCCTGATTTTTGTCTCCAAAACTCTTCCTCAAAATGCAGATACCTTTTGAATTCAGCCTGTGCCCTCTGCAGCACCACTCTATTATCTTCCGATAGATCTTCCTCAAACAGTTGTTCCTTGATCTTTAAAATTTCCTCTCTGATTGTCAGTTGTTTGAATAAGTCTCCAAATATATCTCTACTCCACCTAGACAATGCAGCCTCTAAACTTTTCATTTTTAGCTTAAAGGTGATGAAGGGATCACCTATAAACTCAGTTTTCCAATGTTGTTCCACTTCATCCATGAATGAATCATGATCCAACCAGAATTTCAAAAATCTAAAATGCTTCTGATATTGTTGAGCCTATTCTCCTACTGAAAGCAGAAGTGGAGCATGATCTGAACCAGTTATTGACAAATGTTCCATGCTCAAATTAGTAAACCAATCCTGATATTGTTGATTAACTAAAATCCTGTCCAATCTTTTAAAAATGCAATCCTGCCCAGCTCTACCTTTCCACCATGTAAAAGACTTCCTCTAAATTCAATTTCAGCAAGTTCTCAAGAATTCACACAAAATGCAAAGTCTTCATATTCTGAAGGATACACTGGTAAACCACCTATTTTTCCTCCTCATTCAGAATAACATTAAAATCCCCACCAACCATCCATGGTAGATTCATAGAACTTTCCAAGCTATATATACTATCCCACAAATCCAATATTGCAATAGAATCACACTTTGCATACACCAATGTGGAAATTAGTTGCTTACCATTATCCTGAAAGAGAAGCTTAATGTCACGACCCAACCCCGTAGGCCGTGACTAGTGCCCGAGCTGGGCACTCATACACACTCATTAATCAGAATCGGCATACAAATACTTACACATATACAAAGATCATACGCAGTCTCCGAATTATCGCATGGACAAGCATATATATCACAGAAGCCAACAAGGCTATCATAAAGCATAGCGTCCCGAAATATATACAAACGCGAGCCGACAAGGCAGCCGCGGCGAATGGGACCGCCCAAAACATAATACATACGAACACATCTGAACAGTAATATACACAACCCACATATATGTCTACAGACCTCTAAGAGTAATAACAAAATCATATGACGGGACAGGGCCCCGCCGTACCCCTGAATAGACATATGCATATACACAACGGAAGAATATGTACCAAAATATGGGCTCCAGAACAAGGGAGCACTCCAAAGTAGCAGAATAGGTGTCCTAGGCTGGTGGATCACCGAAGTGGGCGTCTGTACCTGCGGGCATGAAACGCAGCCCCCGAAGAAAGGGGGTCAGTACGGAATATGTACTGAGTATGCAAAGCATGAAATATGGTAAACAGAATCATAATCGAAACAAGAGGTACAGAAAATAAGTACAATATCCAGAATACCAAAATATTTACTTTTAAAACACAAATCATGCATGGGGCTCAGGGAATATGGTCGCCCACCCGTCATTGGCGCCATAACACATCATACTCCAGAAGATTTCATATCTCCGAAACCCGACATATCACATAACACATCATAACGCCATAACACATCATAACGCCAGAATATAAATGGAACCCGGCCCTGTAGCGAGGGACTCGGCGAACCATAACACATCATACTCCGGAATATAACATAGTGCGCACGATAACATAACCGACTCGGGACTCAGCGAAAGATGCAACAGAATGCACGAGCAGAGTCGTGAGTAACCATATGCATACAAATCATCATTACAGACTCAACAGATAAGTAAATAATCAACACTTGGGGGTCGGGATGATAGCCATATTAAGTTCTTTCAAAAGGTCGTTAGAACCAAACATAGAAAAGTCTCGGGGGCCCACGGACAAGTATCAAACCAATCCGAGCCCGCCTATGAAAGTTTGGGGATATTATTCATTATAGAATCTCCTACGAACGTTTCGAAGCAATCCGAGCTCGTCTATGAAAGTTACGGTCGTTCGTAGTTACGGAATCTTTTAAGAACAAAATTCTTTATGCAACATTTGAAATCCAATCATATAAAAACATAAGAACCTTAGTTCGGTTACATTAAGAGAGCCAACATCAAGAAGCGAATAAGAATCGTATACAAGCTCGGATCTTAAGAATGTAAGTACCCCGAGGCTCGTGTCATAGCCTACTTACCACTAGGACATGCCAAAAGAAAGAAGGGTTAGGCTTCACATACCTCGTCCGCTCTCAAAGCTAGTCCAAACTCAAATCTCGGGCTCCCCAAGATCTACAATAACGTCATTATATGCTAACATTAGTTATAGGCATTTAGGAATTCAATTCCAAACTAGCACTTAATTCTACAGAAATTTGGGCAGCATTTCCCCTATTAATTCAATAACCCCGAGAATTCAACTCGGCTAAATCATCAACAACAATACCAAGAACCATGTTTACATCATCAACAATCAATTCAAAACGCATTATAACGCTACTAACTCTTCTCCACATATTTCGACAACATTCCAATCATGTTCAATTCAACTACATACATTCAAACCAACATCGACACTTACATGTTCAAGTACTAATCCGAGAGCATTCAACAAGATTCAAGAACACTTCAAACAACCCGCACAATATTCAAAACAACCCAATCGAAGCTCCACTCCACCCGAAACCACCCCAAACCCGAGAACAACACAACAACACATTCCTCTCTCCCAAATTCATGAATTACACCAACAATCCACACTTTAACAATGTCATTCTCATAAATATAAAAACTGCACTACAATCACGTTAACTTCCAAATCAGCCCACAACAATTACAACTTCAACTTGAATCATTAAACTCTCATTATCAACATGGAATCCATAACAACAACAACCAAAACACTAAACAAAATTAATTCATCCCTTGGCATACAAGGGAGGCCATATTCGGCCACCACCACCACACACAAGTTTCATGATTTCCATCCATTTCAACACACTACAACAACCAAACATGCTAAATAGAATTAATTCATCACTCCTACACAACACACACCTACACGGCTACAAGCCATACATTATGGCTCAACTTCACATGCAATATTTCATGAGTTTCATCCATTTCTACATACTACAACATACACAAACCATCCATAACATATAAAAACAAGATTAAACTTTACCTTTTCTTCTTAACTTCACAACTTGGCTAGGGTTTGCAAACGACAAAACGAATGATTTGCTGACTCCAACAACTGTCTCACGTTAAAGAGGACCTTCCAATTGATTGATTTACTAGAAGAAACAATTTTTTTGCTCAAGATTTTTGGACCTCCAATTTGCAAGCTATGGCCGAATATGGTCTTTTTTTTTCTCTCCAAGGTTCTACAATTTTCTTAAGTGTTGAAGATGATGAATATGATGACTTAGTCATCTTTCATTACATATAATAGCCATCCATGTGGACTATGGTCCACACCATATGGCCGGCCACTTGGCCCCCTTTGACTCATGAATTATCAACTTCCCTTAATTCACTTTTTAACCCCAAATTTCCTTAATATTCCATGCCAACAAAATCATAAGCAACTTATGCCTTAAAACAAAATCGTGGTTAAAAGTCTCTACTTCGTATCCCGGAATAGCCTTGTCCCTAACTTATCATGGTTAACCCGGATTGTCCCAGTGTACAAAATACGGGATATAACATCCTCCCTCCCTTTAGAACATTCGTCCTCGAATGTTAAACTAGCCCTACTGGGCCTTATAAGCATTTCGGGGGAGTTTCTTTTATAGCTATCACATACAATTCATTCACCAATCAACATAACCAATTAAGGAATTTAAATTACCTGTAGGCACCGGAAATAAGTGGGGATACTTCTTCTTCATCTCCTCCTCAGCTTCCCAGGTCATCTCCTCCCTGTTATTATTCCGCCACAACACCTTAACGGAAGCCACATCTTTATTCCGCAACCTTCTCACCTGACGATCCAGTATGGCTATAGGCTGCTCCTCGTAGGATAGCTCCTCTGTCACCTGGATATCCTCTACGGGAAATATTCTGGAAGGGTCACCAATGCATTTGCGAAGCATAGATACGTGGAATACTGGATGCACTGCTCCCAAATCAGAAGGTAGATCTAATTCATAGGCAACCCTGCCTATCTTACGGATGATCTGATAAGGCCCAATATATCTCGGACTGAGCTTTCCCTTCTTGCCAAATCTCATAACACCCTTCATGGGTGACACTTTCAGGAATACCCAATCACCAATCTGGAACTCTAAATGTCGACGTCGATTATCTGCATATGATTTCTGTCGACTCTGGGCTGCTAATAACCGCTCCCGAATGAGTTTCACCTTATCAACTGCTTGCTGGATCACATCTGGGCCAATTAACTTAGTTTCCCCAACATCGAACCAGCCAACCGGTGACCTACATTTCCTGCCATACAGAGCCTCATACGGTGCCATCTGGATGCTGGAGTGGTAGCTATTATTATAAGCAAACTCAACCAGTGGCAAATGATCATCCCAGCTACCTCTGAAATCGATAACACAGGCCCGCAACATATCTTCCAGCGTCTGAATAGTACGCTCGGCCTGTCCGTCAGACTGAGGATGAAATGCTGTACTAAGACTCACCTGGGTCCCCAATCCCTCCTGAAATGATCTCCAGAAGTTAGCTGTAAACTGGGCACCTCTGTCGGATATGATAGATATGGGAACTCCGTGAAGTCTTACTATCTCCTTAATATATAACCTGGCATAGTCCTCAGCTGAATAAGTAGTCCTGACTGGAAGAAAATGGGCTGATTTTGTCAGCCTATCAACGATAACCCATATGGAGTCATACTTCCGTGGAGTGCGAGGTAAGCCTGTAATGAAGTCCATATTAATTATCTCCCACTTCCAAGTCGGAATCTCCATCTCCTGTAACAATCCACCGGGCTTCTGATGCTCGATCTTAACCTGCTGACAATTTGGGCACTGAGCAACGAACTCTGCTATGTCCCTCTTCATACCATCCCACCAGTATAAGCATCTGAGATCATGATACATCTTCGTCGACCCTGGATGAACAGAATAACGGGCATAATGTGCCTCGCCCATAACCTGTCGCCGCAGCCCTGCAACCTCAGGTACACATAATCTGCCCCTGTGTAGTAGTACTCCGTCAGGTGTAATCTCGAACGGGGTCTTCTCCTTTTCAAGGGCTGCATCTCTGTACTGTGCCAGAACAGGGTCCTCATATTGGCGCCGCTTTACCTCTTCCACGATGAGGATTCGGCACCTCGGACGAAACTCCGATCCCCGAATCGGCCAGACGGACTCCAAGACTAGCTAGCTGATGAATCTTACGAACCATTTCTTTCTTTTCTGGTGGCACGTCCATCAAACTACCCATAGACTTACGGCTGAGTGCATCCGCTACAACATTGGCTTTCCCAGGATGATATAAAATATCGACATCATAGTCTTTCAAAGAATCCTAACCACTTCCTCTCGCCGCAAATTCGGCTCATTCTCGCTTAAAGATATCTTGAGGCTCTTGTGATCTATATAAATATCAACATGAACGCCATATAGATAGTGTCTCCATATCTTCAAAGCATGAATTACCGCGACTAGCTCCAGATCGTGAGTAGGATAATTTCTCTCGTGCTTTCTGAGTTGTCGGGAGGCATAGGCTATAACTCTGCCGTGCTGCATTAATACACACCCTAAAACAACACCAGAAGCATCATAATAAATAACATAGCCATCCGGTCCCTCGGGAAGAGTCGAATCGGAGTTGTAGTCAACTTCTTTCAAGAATCGGGAAGTTTCGTTCGCAAGCATCAGTCCACCGGAACTTATCCGCATTTCCGAGTTAGCCTTGTTAAAGGCGGCCCGAAATAGAAGCAAACTTCTCCACAAATCTCCCGTAATATCCTGCTAGTCCCGAAAAATTACGTATCTCGGTGAGTGTCGTAGGTCTAGGCCAATTCTTTACGGCCTCAATCTTCTCCTATCAACCCGAATGCCATCGAGCTCGATAATATGCCCCGGGAATGCCACTGAAGTCAACCAGAATTCACATTTGGAGAACTTAGCATATAATTTCTGGTGCTGGAGCACCCCAAGTACCGCTCTCAGATGATTTGCATGTTCCTCTTCTGGTCGTGAATAAACCAGGATATCATCAATAAATATAATCATGAACATATCCAGGAACGGCTTGAATACCCGATTCATTAGATCCATAAACACTGCTGGGGCATTAGTCAGCCCAAAAGACATCACTCTGAACTCATAATGCCCATAGCGGGTCCTGAATGCTATCTTTGGAATATCTCGCTCTCGTACCCGCACTGTGATAGCACGACCGCGGGTCTATCTTCGAGAAACACCCTTTCGCAAATCCTGTCAAACAAATCATCAATCACAGGGAGGGGGGTATTTATTCTTTATGGTTACCTTATTCGGCCTATAATCAATACATATCCGCGGCGACCCATCTTTCTTTTTACGAACAACACCGGCGCTCCCCGGGGTGATGTGCGGCCGGGCCTGATGAAGCCCTTACTACTAATAAATTCCTCGGCTTCTTCAATTCTTCCAATTCCGCAGGTGCCATTCTGTACGGAGGAATAGATATAGGCTGAGTATCTGGCCGCACATCTATAGTGAACTCTATCTCTCGCTCAGGAGGAAGACCTGGAAGCTCATCTGGAAATACATCTAGAAATTCATTAACCACCTGACCGATGGGCGAAGAGTCGATGCTTCGCCTTTAAATCATGTACCCGAACCGGATGATAAATACGCCCTTTCGAACCATCTTCCTTGGTTTGAGGTATGAAATAAACTTACCCTCGGCGATCTTTGTATTTCCCGTCCACTCTACAACGGGTTCCCCCGTGAAATTGAAGACGGACTACCTTCTTCTCGACAATCAACATTAGCATAACAAGAAGCTAGCCAATCCATACCCATAATAACATCGAACTCAGTCATATCTAGCTCTATCGGATACGCTTTGTGCAACGGCCACATATAATTACCGAAAAATCTCTATATACTGCTCGGCTATAACGAATCTCCTACCGTGTAGCTACCTCAAACGGTTCTATCGGTTCGGGTTTTATCCCACCCTACTAACGAACAAGGGGAGAAATATACGATAAAGTGGAGCTGGATCTATCGGTGCATATACATCTCGAGAAGATCGGTAATATACACCGTAACACATTAGGTGACGCTCCCCGATCACTTTTGGGGGGGGAAAGGGATATAGCGGTTCGAGGGACCGGGGGGCCCCCGGGGGCTCCCCCACGACCTCACCGGGGTTGGGGGTCGGGGGTCCCCCCCCCCAGGGGGCATAGCTACCCAAGAGAAAAAGAACCGGGACCCCACCCCGGGGGGTGAAACCCCCCACCTGTACCCCCAAGGGGGACAAACTTTATAAGATTTTTCCCCCCGGCCCGAAAAAAACACCGGGGCCGAAAAACCCCTCCCGGGGATGTCTCCCCCGGGGAGAACATCGGGGGGGTGGGCCCCGGCCGACCAAAAACCCCCGTCCCCCGGGAAACCCGGGAAACCCGGGGGCTGCCCTCGCTCCCCAAACCCTTGGGAAGCCTCCCACCGCAAACCGGGGGTGTTTCCGGGGGGCCCGGGGAAAGGGTTCTCACTTTTTCCGGGCCCAGGCCCCTGCCGAGAACCCCCCGGGGGGTTCCCCGGTCTAGCCCCTTGGCCGGCCTGTCATGCGTCTTTTGTCGGCCGGACGCCCTCTATGTCGATCCTCCATACCCCGGGCACGCGCTGCACCCGTGCACGTATCCATACCGAGCCGATAGCTAACACCATACAACATCAATCAAATAGCGATCCAACCCTATCACATATCGATGCATCCTATCGGTCATGTAATTTCTACGAAAGCGGCGTATCTAGCCGATGAATCAAACTACTGACTATACTCCCGGACACTGCGGCCGACGGTCTCGACAGGGAATCGGTCAACCCTAGCTCGCCGCATCTCTCGGGGCGGAAAGTGGCCAAGAAAGTGCCTGCGTAAACTCATCCCTTTTTGAGTGAGCACCCGCCCCTAGACATCTCCCGGACTCATACCACTAGCCGCCACATCCCGTAACCGATACGAAGCCAACTCGGCGTACTCGGTCTCCGAGAGCCCCGAGCTGCAACGTACGCCGCATCCGTCTAATAAACTCACGGGGATCTCTTCGGGCTTCGACCCGAAAACTGCGGAGGACCACGGTCAAGAAATCACGGGCCTCGACTATCATGTCTCGCCTCGCATGATCACTCTCCTAATCCGTGCACTCGTGAACCTGCCCCGCCACCAACGAGTCGACGGGCGGACCGCATCTCGCCGCGGACCTCCTCCGCCCCCGGGCGGGGAGAAGCTCGGGCCGCACCGGAACCCTCGGAGCCGACGGTGGACCCGCCCCCCCGATGCTCCGAGCTGCCGGCCGGTGCTCCCTGCGGTAGCGGCGGTGTGGCAGGTGTTTGAGGGAGCACAACCTGGGGCTGGCCGAGTACGGCTCCTAGCAACTCTCCGAGGCTGGCTAGTCTCTCCGCCCGCCGTCGACTTGCCCTTCCGGCCGTGCCGCCTTTCTCGAGGCATCGCTCGAAAACATAACAATCCGTTGGTGGAGGGGTCATCTGATAATGCGCTCTATCGCACGATCTAAAGATCGAAGGAAAAGATGACATCCTAAATGTCTTAGTAGCCTCCTTGTTTATAGATGTGGTGCACAACACACCGATAAACAAGACTACTAGACACGATCCGTAGACATTCCGAGGATGAACCGCTGCGATACCACATCACGACCCCGACCCGCGTAGGCGGCGTGACTACGCCCCGAGCCGGGCACTCGTACACACTCATTAATCAGAATCGGCATACAAATACTTACACATATACAAAGATCATACATAGTCTCCGAATTATCGCATGCACAAGCATATATATCACAGAAGCCAACAAGGCTATCATAAAGCACAGCGTCCCGAAATATATACAAACGCGAGCCGACAAGTCCGCCGCGGCAAATGGGACCGCCCAAAACATAATACATACGAACACGTACGAACGATAATATACACAACCCACATATATGTCTACGGACCTCTAAGGGTAACAACAAAATCATATGACGGGACGGGGCCCCGCCGTACCCACCGAATAGACATATGCATATATACAACGGAAGAATATGTACCAAAATATGGGCTCCAGAACAAGGGAGCACTCTAAAAATGCGAGAATAGGTGTCCTAGGCCGGTGGATCACCGAAGTGGGCGTACGTACTGCGGCATGAAACGCGACCCCGAAGAAAAGGGGGTCGACGGAATATGTAATGAGTATGCAAAGCATGAAATACGGTAAACAGAATCATAATCGAAACAAGAGGTACAGAAAATAAATACAATATCCAGAATACCAAAATATTTACTTTTAAAACACAAATCATGCATGGGGCTCAGGGAATATGGTCGCTGTTATATCCCGCATTTTTGTGCGTTCGAATAATTCAAGACAATTGCGGGAGGACGACAAGCAAGGCCCTATTTTTATTTTGTTAAGCATATGAATGGCTTATGAAGCATTTAGAAGCGGAATTGTCAAGAAAGGTCAAGGGTACAAAGGGACATTCGCACTACGCCTCGTAGAAATATAAAGGAAGGCGAAGGGTAAACTTGGAATTTGGAAAATATTTTTATGAATCACAATTTGTCATGAGAGAAATATATTTGGGCTTGGATTTTTCTTAAAAATATAGAGGCCCAACCGGCCATGGTTATAGTCCAAGCCCATGTGGGATTAATTATTCATGTGTTAAATAAGAGGAAAGGGCCATAAACTCCTCATTAATTCAAGAAGTTTCAAGAAAACAAGAGAAGAGAGAGAAAAAAGGTGGCCTTCGGCCAAGAGGAAAAATCCCAAGAAAAATTGCCAAAAATTCCCTTAAAAATCATTTCATACCAATTCAAGGGTCCTTAGCAAGTTGGGGTGGTTTTTGGAGCAAGAAGAACACCTATTTCTATAAGTTGGAATCTCTACTCAAGTGAAGAATTGAAGGAAAAGGTAAGGTTTGACTCTTTTTATATGTTATGGATGATTTTTGCATGTGTAGTGTGTAAGAAAATGGATGAAACTCATATGGAACATGAAGATGGAAGTGTGGCCGTGTATGTATATATGTGTGTAGGAATTGTGTACTAACTATTTTGTTTAGTGTTTGATTGTTATTGTTGTGAATGTTATGTTGATAATGGAAGTTGAATGATTTTGGAAAGGTTGTAGTCGTGCATAAATATATGATGGTGGCCGTGTGGTATAGATTATGTATAGCCGTGTATGTGTGGAATGATGAAAGAGATGAGCCAATTTTATTTAGTATTTTGGTTGTTGTTGTGTGGTGAATACTATGTTGCTAATGAATGCCTAATAATCTTGTGAAGTTGTAGAAATTGGAGACTTGTGATTGAGGTAATTAAATTGAATATTATGTTCTTGAATGTATGGAAGATTATGAGACTAGTATGATATTGTTGGTATATGAACTATTAGGTTGTTGTTGTTTTCATTGGAGTTGGAAGGTTTTGAAGGAAGTAGTATATTGATTAAGTTGTTAGAATGTATCTTGGATTGAAATTGGAAATTGTTAATATGGTTGCGATATTATGATTGATAGTTTGGCCGGGTTGAATTCCCGATTGTTGTTGATGAGAATTGGCTAAGATGATTTTGGGGAATGATGTATTTACGGAGGAAGTCTTTTGAAATTTCGTAGCCAAGTATTGCTTTAAGAATTCAATTTCAAAGGCACTAATCATGTTTGGTAAACATGACCAATTTGTAGATTCTGGCGAAGTCGGAGCTTGAATTTGGAATAGCGTAAGGAGCGAAAAGAGGTATGTAAGACCTTACTTTCTTTCTTTGGCATGTCCTAGACGTATAGGCTTGATTTCGCGCCTCGGGGGCTTCTAACTCTAGAAATCCGAGATTGAAATTAACTACTATTCATTCAGGTAGAATTGAATTAGAACTTGCATAAAATGTTGGAAAAACTTCTTGGACATCCGTAACTTACACAAATAGGACTCGATTACCCTAAGACCCCCCCCCCCCCCCAAGTGACGCCATGAATTGTAATATACGTAAATTTGATATGCCACCTCGGCCCGACTCGGTGGGCCCACTATTCCCGAATTCTTTCCTATTGTCCCCTTTGACTTATTTTCATTCTATAGTTAAGGAAAGTTTTTGGTTATTATTTTAACTACTAAATCATAGTTGTTTTAACTAATCCCTCGATTCCAAAACATGATTTTTCTTCCTAAAAGTTTACAAATGTTTTCCAAAATATTCGTTTTCTCCAAAAACTAAGTTTTACAATATTGCAAGCCTTAATGACTAAGACGACGACTATGGCTCTAAGATGAAAAATGATGGTTCTATGATTAAAGGCTCCAAGTCTATGATTCCAGTGCCGAGATGAGAACGTTAAGCTATTCTTGAATCCTCGACTCTACTCATGAATAATGTTTTCCTTTAAAGATTCTAAGTATACGAACGATGCCTTATGGTCCTGTTTTATGCTTCCTCATGATATTGCTCTCCACTAATAGTCTCGCCTTATATTAATCATCCCTTCAAGGTGAGATAAGCGCCCTTAATTACTCTATAATATAATCGGAGGTTCCCGACCTTACGTCACTCCGATAGATACACGATTTTCTTGGGCTCCCTATGCTATATATATATATATATATATGTATAAAAATGTATTTGGGGAAAAGCGGGAAAAAGGCAGCGAGCGCTCGGGCGCCGGGCTATACTCACGGTGCATGTATCCGTACTTGACTTATCATCCGGACGCGGGATGCCCGGACGCGGGATTTATGGGCGAGCCGATGTATTCGGTGCTATGATATACTATGCTATGCTATGATACTATGATATACTATGCTATACTATGATGCTATGATATACTATGCTATGCTATATGCTATGCTATGATATACTATGATATGACATAAATTCTATTTTCTATGTCTATGAAAAGAAATGTTCTTTTTCTAAAAAGGAAAAAACAAGCATGCATGATATCCGGCCTGAAAAGGGTGTTCCTATGCACAGGTTACATTCTTATCTCGCATATATATCCATGACCCCACGATATTGTTACTTATGATCTATGCTCTTGTTTATGTTATTTTCTATGTCTTACATACTCGGTACACACTTATTCGTACCGACGTCCTTCGTGGACGCCCGCGTTTCTGCCGCGCGAGTCGAGATAACGAGGACTTGATCCCTAGGAGTTCCCTCGGCGGATTTTTTGCGGCGCTCCGGTTGTTTCGGAGCCCCGGTTCTTTGGTACTACTTTTGTGTATATATTCGGGCATGGCGATTCGCCCTTCCTATGTATATTGTGTACTATGTTTAGAGGCTCGTGAGATAGGTACGATGTTTTGTACTCCCGACTGTCCCCGTCGCTGTATAGTATGATCGCGAAGCTTATTAGCCTATGTTCATAATTGTGCTGTTTATGTTAATGCTAGTTGAAAAAAAAAACGGTGTAGTTCATATGTGCAATAAGAGGCAGCGGGTTCGCTCGGCTCCGAAGATGGAGTCGGGTGCCCATCACACCCTAGTAGGATCGGGGTGTGACAAAGTGGTATCAGACCAGGCGGTCCTAGGGGTTTGTCTACGAGCCGTGTCCAGTAGAGTCCTGTTTATGGGTGTGTAGCGCGCCACACTTATAAACGGAGGCTGCGGGCATTTAGGAAATTTGACCTTCCTTGTATTCTAGATCGTGCGATAGAGCTATAATAAGAGGTTTTTCTTCTTTCTAATTCGGTGTTACATTTTCAGCGACGCCTGTGAAGATGAAAGTAACGGCCGCCGAAAAGGGTAAGATAGCAGCAGAAAGGCGGAGGCCGGTAGATATTGAGGAGGGTGAGTCCCATAACGAGGCCACCTCTCGTGCTATTCGCACTCCGCCGATGTTAGAGCAAGAAGGAGCTCCCACTCCAGCTCCAAAGACCTCCAGTTCCCCCACCTGAGGCTCCAATTCGGGAGATGAGACAGGCTATCCTTCTGTTAACTCAAATAGTAGCCACTCAGGCTCAACAACAGGGCGTGGGATCTGGTGATGGGGGTCGCAGAAAAAGGGCTAGAAGGGAGTACGAAGGGGGACAGGTACAGGAGCATTTTGAGTATTCAGGACCAGATCGGAGTGCCAGAGTTTCGGGGTCCCGAAGATAGAGCCGACTTTAGCAAAGACGGGGCTACCCCAACCGCGGTGCGCGCGATGTGACAGGCCGCACTCGGGACAGTGTTACTTAGATACAGGCGCTTGTTTTGTCTGCGGTCGGATTGGCCATGTGATGCGCGATTGCCCGCGGAGGTATGATAGAGATCAAGTTCAGCCCGCCGGGTCAGGTCAGGGCTATGGAGTTTTGGGTTCCCGGTATAGCGGTGAGTCTAGCCAGAGGAGACCACCCGTATTACGATGCCTTCAGTGCCGTAAATTACATGCGGGGCCGTGTCGCGCGGGTACAGATGTTTGCTATGTCTGCGCCAGGCAGGGTCATTTTATGCGCGACTGCCCATCTCGACGTGGCGGAAGTCGGGTTCAGCCCACGAGAGTAGTAGTTGACCCACCATCATTGGTACGCCCTTCAGTGCAGAGGACCCAGATATCAGCGGATCATTATAGAGACCAAGAAGGCATACCCAGTTCGAGTAGATCCCAGTACCATGCCCATGCGCTAGCTGGCCGACAGGATCCTGAGCTATCCCCTGACTCCGTACCAGGTATATCATTAGTATTTTTCTATAATGTATATGCATCGACTGATTTAGGTTTTACGATGTTATATATATATCGCGCCTTATATTACTGAGCGTACTGGGTTGGGAACTCGATAGAAGTCGTGTAGGTTGGGACGGACTAGACTAGCAGAAAGGGGAAAAGGACATGTTAGACCTAAATTGGACCAGGACAGTTCAAGTTTTAGCAAGGAGGACTTATTAACTCAAGACCAGCGCTCAGAGCGAAGTTAATTGACTCGCGGCCTACAAGTAACCTGGGCTTCCAAAATGGATATGTTAAGCGACGTGTGAGGCATCTATGAAGGAGACCTCCCCAAAGTGTCACAATACCCTATGAGGCCAGTTTAACATTCGAGGACGAATGTTCTAAAGGGGGGGAGGATGTTATATCCCGCATTTTGTGCGTTCGAATAATTCAAGACAATTGCGGGAGGACGACAAGCAAGGCCCTATTTTTATTTTGTTAAGCATATGAATGGCTTATGAAGCATTTAGAAGCGGAATTGTCAAGAAAGGTCAAGGGTACAAAGGGACATTCGCACTACGCCTCGTAGAAATATAAAGGAAGGCGAAGGGTAAACTTGGAATTTGGAAAATATTTTTATGAATCACAATTTGTCATGAGAGAAATATATTTGGGCTTGGATTTTTCTTAAAAATATAGAGGCCCAACCGGCCATGGTTATAGTCCAAGCCCATGTGGGATTAATTATTCATGTGTTAAATAAGAGGAAAGGGCCATAAACTCCTCATTAATTCAAGAAGTTTCAAGAAAACAAGAGAAGAGAGAAAAAAGGTGGCCTTCGGCCAAGAGGAAAAATCCCAAGAAAAATTGCCAAAAATTCCCTTAAAAATCATTTCATACCAATTCAAGGGTCCTTAGCAAGTTGGGGTGGTTTTTGGAGCAAGAAGAACACCTATTTCTATAAGTTGGAATCTCTACTCAAGTGAAGAATTGAAGGAAAAGGTAAGGTTTGACTCTTCTTGCATGTTATGGATGATTTTTGCATGTGTAGTGTGTAAGAAAATGGATGAAACTCATATGGAACATGAAGATGGAAGTGTGGCCGTGTATGTATATATGTGTGTAGGAATTGTGTACTAACTATTTTGTTTAGTGTTTGATTGTTATTGTTGTGAATGTTATGTTGATAATGGAAGTTGAATGATTTTGGAAAGGTTGTAGTCGTGCATAAATATATGATGGTGGCCGTGTGGTATAGATTATGTGTAGCCGTGTATGTGTGGAATGATGAAAGGAGATGAGCCAATTTTATTTAGTATTTTGGTTGTTGTTGTGTGGTGAATACTATGTTGCTAATGAATGCCTAATAATCTTGTGAAGTTGTAGAAATTGGAGACTTGTGATTGAGGTAATTAAATTGAATATTATGTTCTTGAATGTATGGAAGATTATGAGACTAGTATGATATTGTTGGTATATGAACTATTAGGTTGTTGTTGTTTTCATTGGAGTTGGAAGGTTTTGAAGGAAGTAGTATATTGATTAAGTTGTTAGAATGTATCTTGGATTGAAATTGGAAATTGTTAATATGGTTGCGATATTATGATTGATAGTTTGGCCGGGTTGAATTCCCGGATTGTTGTTGATGAGAATTGGCTAAGATGATTTTGGGGAATGATGTATTTACAGAGGAAGTGCTGCCGAAATTTCGGTAGCCAAGTATTGCTTTAAGAATTCAATTTCAAAGGCACTAATCATGTTTGGTAAACATGACCAATTTGTAGATTCTGGCGAAGTCGGAGCTTGAATTTGGAATAGCGTAAGGAGCGAAAAGAGGTATGTAAGACCTTACTTTCTTTCTTTGGCATGTCCTAGACGTATAGGCTTGATTTCGCGCCTCGGGGGCTTCCCTAACTCTAGAAATTCGAGATTGAAATTAACTACTATTCATTCAGTAGAATTGAATTAGAACTTGCATAAAATGTTGGAAAAACTTCTTGGACATCCAGAACTTACACAAATAGGACTCGATTACCCTAAGACCCCCCCCCCCCCCCCCCCAAGTGACGCCATGAATTGTAATATACGTAAATTTGATATGCCACCTCAGCCGACTCGAGGTGGGCCCACTATTCCCGAATTCTTTCCTATTGTCCCCTTTGACTTATTTTCATTCTATAGTTAAGGAAAGTTTTTGGTTATTATTTTAACTACTAAATCATAGTTGTTTTAACTAATCCCTCGATTCCAAAACATGATTTTTCTTCCTAAAAGTTTACAAATGTTTTCCAAAATATTCGTTTTCTCCAAAAACTAAGTTTTACAATATTGCAAGCCTTAATGACTAAGACGACGACTATGGCTCTAAGATGAAAAATGATGGTTCTATGATTAAAGGCTCCAAGTCTATGATTCCAGTGCCGAGATGAGAACGTTAAGCTATTCTTGAATCCTCGACTCTACTCATGAATAATGTTTTCCTTTAAAGATTCTAAGTATACGAACGATGCCTTATGGTCTGTTTTTATGCTTCCTCATGATATTGCTCTCCACTAATAGTCTCGCCTTATATTAATCATCCCTTCAGGTGAGATAAGCGCCCTTAATTACTCTATAATATAATCGGAGGTTCCCGACCTTACGTCACTCCGATGGATACACGATTTTCTTGGGCCCCCGCATGCTATGGTATATATATATATATATATATATATATGTATAAAAATGTATTTGGGGAAAAGCGGGAAAAAGAGCGGAGCGCTATGGGCGCCGGGCTATACTCACGGTGCATGTATCCGTACTTGACTTGTTATCATCCCGGACGCGGGATGCCCGTGCGGATTTATGGGCGAGCCGATGTATTCGGTGCTATGATATACTATGCTATGCTATGATACTATGATATACTATGCTATGCTATGATACTATGATATACTATGCTATGCTATGCTATGCTATGATATAATATGATATGACATAAATTCTATTTTCTATGTCTATGAAAAGAAATGTTCTTTTTCTAAAAAGGAAAAACAAGCATGCATGATATCCGGCCTGAAAGGGGCGTTCCTATGCACAGGTTACATTCTTATCTCAGTATATATCCATGACCCCACGATATTGTTACTTATGATCTATGCTCTTGTTTATGTTATTTTCTATGTCTTACATACTCGGTACACTATTCGTACTGACGTCCCTTCTTGTGGACGCTGCGTTTCATGCCGCGCGAGTCGGCGGATAGCGAGACTTGATCCCTAGGAGTTCCTCAAAGCATATTTTTGCGGCGCTCAGCTTGTTTCGGAGCCCCAGTTCTTTGGTACTACTTTTGTGTATATATTCGGGCACGGCAGTACTCGGCCCTTCCTATGTATATTGTGTACTATGTTTAGAGGCTCGTAGACAGATAGGTACAGTAGCTGTTTTGTACTCCCGACTGTCCCCGTCGCTGTATAGTATGATCGCGAAGCTTATTAGCCTATGTTCATAATTGTGCTGTTTATGTTAATGCTAGTTGAAAAAAAAACGGTGTAGTTCATATGTGCAATAAGAGGCAGGGGGTTCGCTCGGCTCCGAAGATGGAGTCGGGTGCCCATCACACCCTAGTAGGATCGGGGTGTGACAGTCGCCCACCCGTCATTGGCGTCATAACACATCATACTCCAGAAGATTTCATATCTCCGAAACCCGACATATCACATAACACATCATAACGCTATAACACATCATAACACCAGAATATAAATGGAACCCGACCCTGTAGCGAGGGACTCGGCGAACAATAACACATCATACTCCGGAATATAACATAGTGCGCATGATAACATAACCGGCCCGGGACTCGGCGAAAGATGCAACAGAATGCACGAGCAGAGTCGTGAGTAACCATATGCATACAAATCATCATTACAGACTCAACAGATAAGTAAATAATCAACACTTGGGGGTCGGGATGATAGCCATATTAAGTTCTTTCAAAAGGTCGTTAGAACCAAACATAGAAAAGTCTCGGGGGCCCACGGACAAGTATCAAACCAATCCGAGCCCGCCTATGAAAGTTTGGGGATATTATTCATTATAGAATCTCCTACGAACGTTTCGAAGCGATCCGAGCTGTCTACGAGAGTTACGGTCGTTCGTAGTTACGGAATCTTTTAAGAACAAAATTCTTTATGCAACATTTGAAATCCAATCATATAAAAACATAAGAACCTTAGTTCGGTTACATTAAGAGAGCCAACATCAAAAGCGAATAAGAATCGTATACAAGCTCGGATCTTAAGAATGGAAGTACCCCGAGGCTCGTGTCATAGCCTACTTACCACTAGGACAGGCCAAAAGAAAGAAGGATTAGGCTTCACATACCTCGTCCGCTCTCAAAGCTAGTCCAAACTCAAATTTCGGGCTCCCCAAGATCTACAATAACGTCATTATATGCTACCATTAGTTATAGGCATTTAGGAATTCAATTCCAAACTAGCACTTAATTCTACAGAAATTTGGGCAGCATTTCCCCAATAAATTCAACAACCCCGAGAATTCAACTCGGCCAAATCATCAACAACAATACCAACAACCATGTTCACATCATCAACAATCAATTCAAAATGCATTATAACGCTAATAACTCTTTCTCCACATATTTCGACAACATTCCAATTATGTTCAATTCAACTACATACATTCAAACCAACATCGACACTTACATGTTCAAGTACTAATCCGAGAGCATTCACCAAGATTCAATAACACTTCAAACAACCCGCACAATATTCAAAACAACCCAACCAAAGCTCCACTCCACCAGAAACCACCCCAAACCCGAGAACAACACAACAACACATTCCTCTCTCCCAAATTCATGAATTACACCAACAATCCACACTTTAACAATGTCATTCTCATAAATATAAAAACTACACTACAATCACGTTAACTTCCAAATCAACCCACAACAATTACAACTTCAACTTGAATCATTAAACTCTCATTATCGCATGGAATCCATAACAACAACAACCAAAACACTAAACAAAATTAATTCATCCCTTGGCATACAAGGGAGGCCATATTCGCCACCACCACCACATACAAGTTTCATGATTTCCATCCATTTCAACACATACAACAATCAAACATGCTAAATAGAATTAATTCATCACTCCTACACAACACACACACCTACACGGCTACAAGCCATACACACGGCTCAACTTCAACATGCAATATTTCATGAGTTTCATCCATTTCTACATACTACAACATACACAAACCATCCATAACATATAAAAACAAGATTAAACCTTATCTTTTCTTCTTAACTTCACAACTTGTCTAGGGTTTGCAAATGACAAAACGAATGATTTGCTGACTCCAACAACTGTCTCACGTTAAAGAGGACCTTCCAATTGATTGATTTGCTAGAAGAAACTATTTTTTTGCTCAAGATTTTTGGACCTCCAATTTGCAAGCTATGGCCGAATATGGTCTTTTTTTCTCTCAAGGTTCTACAATTTTCTTAAGTGTTGAAGATGATGAATATGATGACTTAGTCATCTTTCATTACATATAATAGCCATCCATATGGACTATGGTCCACACCATATGGCCGGCCACTTGGCCCCCTTTGACTCATGAATTATCAACTTCCCTTAATTCATTTTTTTAACCCCAAATTTCCTTAATATTTCATGCCAACAAAATCATAAGCAACTTATGCCTTAAAACAAAATCGTGGTTAAAAGTCTCTACTTCGTATCCCGAAATAGTCTTGTCCCTAACTTATCATGGTTAACCCGGATTGTCCCAGTGTACAAAATACGGGATATAACACTTAATAGTCACATGTTGATCAGTGTCCATTAATACTTCCATATCAATACCATCAGCAAAAAAGTACCAAATCTTACCATTACAATTATGGTTAGCAGAATGCATGCCTAATTTTTTCTTATATCTTTTAATATGCCTTGATTGTTGAAAAGGCTCTAATAAAGCTATGAGGACAAACTTATGGTTTTTGTGCAACATTTGAACTCTATGGAAAGCCTTCTGAGTATTAACTGACCTAATATTCCAAATGAATGATGTCATCATTGGAAATTAGATTTACTAGCAACATTTATCTTTGGAAGAATCCTAGATGGTTGCAAATCTCCATCACCTTTGGATCTTGTTTGAGCTTTCTTTCCTTGGACTTTTGCATGACCCAGTTTCTCCACCATTTTTGGTCTTCCCGACCTTTTTATACTTTTTGACTTCTTTGGAATGACATCGCCACTTTAGATATATCAGTCTTATGTTGCAGCAAATCCACTTCTTCTATTCTGTTAAAATCTGAATCCTTGCATGCATGGTTCTTCAAAATCTCCCCTTCATTGTTTCTATCCATACTGTTCAAATCATGAGAAATTAAAGCATGCGATTCTTTAATAAGAGATAATTTTTTAGTAACAGACATCATTTGATTGTTTTCCTTCATCACCAAAATAGCAGTATCGGCCATCATGACAATGTCTTCTTTAGAAGGTGGATAACAACCAGTAGCACAAGCTTTATCAATTGGACTTCCTTGTGACTTCTAAACTGCATCATCTATATTTACAAGACTGTTCTCCTTCCCTGCATCTACTCATATCTCATCCAATACTTCATCATTTAATCTGGCATTGTTAACAATATGATCATCATTATTAGTGCTATTTTCCATTCCTGTGACCTCCCTGCCTTCATTGTCAATATGAACTACTGTAATACATCCATTCATCACTACTGGATCCTTTCTCATCTCTTCAATCTCTTCCTCTTGATGGAGGACTAGTGTCACACCCCGACAAGGAGTATGACGGGCTCCGACCCATAGGCCTGGAACTATTTGACTTAACAGTTACCTTGAATACCTTATACTATAACTTATCATACACCTGTACGCAGAAAAGGCCCAATATAGAAATATCCAATAATCCAACATACATGTACATATGCGAACGGACAAGGTGGCTATAACATCAGGAGTATCATAAAGACCAAGGCTAACGAGCGGACTAACATAATGCCAACATGACCATATACACTACTTACATACCCCACTATGTCTATGAGCCTCTAAGAGTGTACATATGAACATATATTACATTAGCAGAAAAGTACCAAAGATAGCAAGTCCGGAGTAGTGGCACTTGCAGACACCGCTGAAGTTGGAAGTTCTACTGCGGTTGCTCTCCAATAACTCTGTTAGAGCCTGCAGCATGAAATGCCGTGTATCGTGTAACGGGACATTAGTACGGGTAAAAGTACAGAGTATGTAAGGCTGGAGTCAATAACATAAGTAGGACGGAGACATAAAAAGAATAGAAGTGACCTGCCATCTGAGAACGTACAACATACAATGCATGAGTTTAAAAAATCATATGCAAGTATATACTTATATATATATATAGTATCATCATTACAATGTACTCGGCCTTTTCAGGACTCGGTGTGTAATGTACTGCCCTTTGGAACCGGCCCTTTCGGGACTCGGTGTGTAATACCAATTGATCGGTGGCTGCACAAAGGTGTCGTACCCGCCGACTATAGCGCGGCTCGGTGTAGTAAAATAGTGCATCCATATATATATACACAATGCATAATGAGCCAATGAAGTAACAACGACCTTTCAGAGTGATATAAGGTCGGTAACCTCCGAACAATTTATGGAATACGTATCGAATCCAAGGAAATAACTTAATGATGATAAACATGATAATATTTTAGAACCAATCAAATAATTAAAGCATTAAGATTGGAAATACAAAGCATAGGAGTGGTGTAAATTTGTTATGGAACGCTCATGTTCATATTCTAGTTGGATTCGTGCCAAAGAAAGAGAGAAACAAACACCTTACATACCTTATCCGTCAAGCCACCACTTAAAGAATCCCTTACTCCGATGCTTGCCCTTCACCCGAACCTAGATATCGAGAAATACATCTTTAATCATACTTTTATCATATTTCCCATCAACTTATAAGTACTAGTTATCGAAGGCTAATTTGGGTTACGAAAATTTGGGCAAAAGATCTCCCCATATTATATACTTCCTCCAAATACCAAAGAAACTCCCAAACAATACCAATAACATCAACAACAATATCATCAAGATTCTACAAGATAATTATGTATAAGTTTATCCAAAACTTTCTTCAACTTCAATGCTCAAGCCAACAATACCAATACCACTATCTATAACTTTTATTCTCATAAATATTCCTAAATCAATATTAATAAAGAGAGATTCACACCTTACCTTTACTAGAATAGGAAGATCTTCAATATTTACTTTGAATCCAGGCTAACTCCAACGCAAAACGAAACTATAATCGCGGCTACACGCTATCCGGACCTTGATTAATACTCCATCTCTTGAAATTACTCAAAATCCTCACTTTTATGGTGTATATAAACTCTCAAACGTTTGTTAATCTTTCTGGAATATTTGGGGGATTTATTATGGAGAAAATGGGTTTGTTATCCCTTATATAGTGGATTAGAGTCGGTTGGCACCGACCCTAAAAAATCCTTCTGCACGTTCGCGCAGAGTTGGCCAGTGCTACTCTGTGCGTTCGTGTCACGACCCAACTAGAGGGCCATGATGGGTACCCGGAGCTGACTATCGAGCACCACCCATCAGACTTATCATCAAGCTCAACCTGAACATACCCCATTTCCAACACAAGCTTATCATGAAATGATCCTCAAATATCTCTCAAAACATATGAATACATAAGCCCACGAGGCTACAAAATGATATACATGATATACACTAAGAAGATCATGAGACATCTACTACCCACACATATGTATCTACGAGCCTCTAACTGGAGTGCTGAAATCGTAAGGACGGGACAGGACCCCGCCATGCCCCAATATGTACACAAAAGAATATACCTATAAGCTGTACCTCCGGAGTGGTGGAGTGCTCCTGTATGTCTACTGGATAAGCTCCTAAGAATTTGGACAGTCTCCCTGTCTACCTATGGGCACGAACACAGCGTCCATAAAAGAAAAGACGTCAGTACGAACAATGTACTGGTATGTAAGGCATGTATATCAACCGTAATAAAGAAATGAGAGAACATAAAGTAAACGAATAACCTGTAACTGATTGCCTCTCAAGGCAGAATCATGCATGCTAACTTTTATAATAAACAACATCATATCATATATAAATACATAAACTGCCCGACCATATAGGTACGGTGTGATTATCATTAGCCCGCGTCCTGGCCTCCCGCGTCCGGCGTAAACATCTCATGCCGCCCACTAGTGGTGTCTGCCCAGCCAATTAGGCACAGTGTAATCATCATCATAGCCGCCCACTTACGCCCAGCATAGTGGTGTCTGCCCGGCCAACTAGGTACGGTGTGATCATACGTGAAAATAACATAAAGCATGCATGAGAGCCTAAGTGAAAGCCATAGCTTTATCGGAGTGACGTAAGGTCAGGAACCTCCGATTATATTATGGATCAAACATCATCTCTAGGTCTCACCTTGAAGGAACTAGTATCATGAGGTGAGGCAACAACAAGAAATAACATCAATGAAATCATAAAGATGGGATTATCAAGCTCATAATAGCATCATCTCATAGGCTTTGGAATCTCAAAATAGAATCATTATCATCATCCGTATCATGGAACGTATCTCATCTCTATCTCATAAGAAGCTCTTAAGAATCATAAACTTTCAGCTTCTGGGACGTAAGAAGGTCATGGAATGTGGAGAAGATGGCAATATAGGAGTCATGCCTTTACGAAAGAAAGGGACTAGCCTTACATACCTTTACATCTTCTCAACGACTAAACGCTCTCCTTCCAAGCTCACCACTCTACATTCAAGAGAATGCGTATTACATTAGATCATTAGAAACATGCTTAAGTCTAATCTAAAGCAACTAAGAGCTAATGAAAATTGGGCAGCACTTCCTTTTTTTCCACAACTTCCTCCATATAATAAACGACTACCAAAAATCAATAACAACATCCATGATATCATAATCAATAAACTTCTTCAAGTTAAACATTATTCAATCCTCACAATTCTCTTTCAAATCATCCACAACCATAGATACAACGCAACACCATGTTCATTCTCATATAATACTTCCTCAATGTTATTAGTATCATTCATAACAATATTATTCTCATCTCATATTAAGAATCATGACTCAAATTAACTTACTGTTATGTCCCGTGTTTTTGCATAATTGGAAATTATGAGAATAATTAAGACTTGTGTGTCATGAGGAAATATTTTGATTTTAGTTGATATGACCATGTTGGTTATGAAATTATTGGCGTAAAGGCATCGGGGAAGGCCGAGGGCAATTTTGGAATTTTGGAAATTTGTTTCGGAAATTTCAAAACGGGACATTTTATGATTGGGCCAAGAAAAATACAACACAAAAATTGAGGCCCAAAAACTTGTGAAGTGGCCGGCCCTATCCATGGCCCAAGCCTTTTCTTTAATGATCATGTGCTATGCACATGATCAATATTGTGGATATATATCATGTGATACTTGGTAATTTTCTAGAACAAAGAAAAAAATTGAAGAACACCAAGCCTAGAGCTCTCGGCAGAAGGAGAAAATAGAGAAAAAAAAAAAAGAAGAAAATTTTCCAAGCTTTGTTGTTGATCCAAGAATCTTGATTTTCTCATATTTGTAGACTACTCAAGACGCCCTTCCGCGTGAAACAATTAGTTTGGAGTGAGGTGCACGTTTGCGGCAAGTTGGAAATTCAAGTAAAGGTATGAATTTTGCTATTCTAATGTTATGAAATTTGTATGAATGTTATAAGGTTGGAAAATAGACGAGAATTTCGTAGTTTTGGTGCGTGTGTGTAAACCGTGCATGTGTGTGTGTTAGTGGTGCATGGCCGTGAGCCATGGAGTGTATGGCAATGGAATATTGTGCTTTGTTTAGCTTGTTGGTTATGTTGTCATGACGTTTACGGCGTAAGGAAGTTATGAGTAATTCAAATGACCTTGAAATGGGTTGTATATCATTATGGGAGATTATGTGATTTTCATGCAACTTTTATATAATTATGAAAATGAGATTTGAAATGAGAATTTTGATCATTGTTATGAAGACTAGAAGGAAAACAATGGGACTTAGAAGCATTGTTGCGGTTGGAGAGCTTTGGAAGAAATATGAAAAATTTGGCGGGAATGCTCAAATTCGTAAATATCGCTTGGAATATTATCGGAACGTGTTTGAATAATTCTAAATAAGTAAATGAATATGATAACGTTGATATTAGTTTGATATTGTGAAGTTTGGATGAAAGTTGTTAGTTTATGTAGAAAAGAAAGAATAATGATGTTAGAATGA